>NC_061111.1:133167936-133333381 GCF_002878395.1 Capsicum annuum
TATTGGGCCTAAAATGCCCTTCAACTATCTAAAATGGTGCAAAAATGTCCTCTCTGTCTACTTATAGGGCCTAGTTTGCCCTTTTATTTAACTGATTAAATTATTGAAATGCATTTTAGGCCCAATAGGTAGATGAAGGACATTTTTGATCCATTTTAGATAATTAAAAGACATTTTAGGCCCTTTTCCATATATATTATATAAAATTTTTATAAGAATTTAATAAAAATAAATAAAAATAAAAATTTAATTTAAAAAGCGACGGATAACGTCGCTTTACAAAAAAATAATTTTTATTTAGTTTTAAAAAAAGCGACGTTGTTCGTCACTTTTTGTAAGAATAAAGAAAAATTAAAAATAATTACAAATTGCGATGGACAGCGTCGCTTTTCTAGAAATACCCTATTAAAATTAGGACGCAATCCGTCACATTTATTAAAAAAAATTATAAATACCCTTTCATCCATAATTAGTTTACAAATAATTAGTTTACGGATAACGTCGTAATTTATTTACAAATAATAATAATTAGTTTTTGAAAAGCGACATAGTCTGTCGATTTTTAAATTTAATTTTTATTTTTATTTATTTTTATTAAAAGCGACGGACAACGTTGCTATAATTTTTATTTTTTAAAATATTAATTCTAGAAAAGCGACGCTGTCCGTTGCAATTTGTAATTATTTTTAATTTTTCTTTATTTTTACAAAAAACGACGGATAGTGTCGTTTCGTTAAAACTTAATAAAAATTAATTTTTTGTAAAGTGACATTGTCCGTCGCTTTTTAAATTTAATTTTTATTTTTATTAAAAGCGACGGACAGCATCGCTATAATTTTTATTTTTAAAAATATTAATTCTAGAAACGTTGTCCATCGCAATTTGTAATTATTTTTAATTTTTTTGTTTACAAAAAAGCGACGGACAACGTCCTTTTTTTAAAACTAAACAAAAATTAATTTTTTGTAAAGCGACGTTGTCCGTCGCTTTTTAAATTTAATTTTTACTGTTTTCTATTTTTATTAAATTTTTTATAAAAATTTATATAGTATATACAAAAAAGGGCATAAAATGCTCTTCAACAATCTAAAATGGTGCAAAAATGCCCTCCATCTACCTATTGGGCCTAAAATGCCCTTCAATAACTTAATCTGTTAAATAAAAGGGAAAACTAGGCCCTATAGGTAGACGGAGAGGAAATTTTTGCACCACTTTAGAAAGTTGAAGGGCATTTTAGGTCCAATAGGTAGACTGAGGGCATTTTTGCACCATTTTAAATAGTTGAAGGGCATTCTAGGCCCTTTTTCAATATATATATATATATATATATAGTTATATACTAATTTATAAAGCATATACACATGTGTACATTAAATATTCACATCTATAGAAGATATAAACACAAATATACGCACCATTCAATATATATGTAGTACTTTAAATAAAACATATAATACAATATATATATATACTACAATATATATATATATATATATATATATATATATATATATATATGCTAATTTATAAAACATATATACATGTATACGTTAAATATATACGTCTATAGAAGATATATACACATATATACGCACCATTCAATATATATGTACTACTTTAAATAAAACATATACTACAATATATAAATAGTTATATACTAATTTATAAAATATATACACATGTATACATTAAATATACACGTCTATAGATATATATATATATATATAGTTATATACTAATTTATAAAACATATACACATGTATACATTAAATATACATGTCTATAGAAGATATATACACATAAATATACAAAACATGTGCTACTTAATATAATAAATTAATAATACTTGATAGTAAATTAATAATATATTAAAATTAAGTTTTTAATTTAAACCAGAAATTCAATTTAAATCATTAAATGAAAAAAATTACAAAGTAAGGACTAAGGAGGGAATGAATGTTGAATTTTATTGATTGCAAAATGATACAAAATTTATAATTTACATGAATGAAAAATCTACAAATTATGCATCATTTTTTTCAACTCATTCATGTTAATATTAATGGGAACTTGCATAGGATAGTCAAAACCACGCATTGGATTTGATTCTGCTGAGCTATCTCGTGAAGTCTTAATTTCTTCAAGTTTCTACTCGTCGTTCGGCTCCATTTTCATTCCTTGATTTCTTTTTTCCTCTATAATCCAATCTCTGAGCCAAACTAGAACATTTATTGCATTGCTTCCTAATGAGTGTCGGTTGTCTCCAAGTTGTTGTCGTTCCTGACTAAAGGCGCTCTCTGATGCAATGGTTGACATTGAACATTCAAGATATCTCTAGCTAATCTTGAAAGCACAGGATATTATGTTTCATTACTCCTCCACCAATCCAACGTGTTGATCCGTCATCTGCAATCCTCTGGCGGCGATCGAAGATAATACTTAAGCTTTTCCCGTTAAGTTGATGTGTAAGCTCCTGCATCAATAATGTTTCAATAATTTAAATCATAAAAACTATTAGAAAAACTATTATGTGCTGGGATTTTAGAAGATGATGACTCCTCGGGAGGATGAGAAGCGACAGTTGGAGTAATATTTGTCGGTACAGCTAAATCAAGTAAATCAGCATAATGGTTATATAATTTATCTATGTAAGCGTTCGCATCACCCATAGTCGTCCACAAAGTAGGTTGTACTTGTTCAGAATCATTGTTAGTATTTATTTCTAAGTTAACATAAATAAGAGTACTAAAGTGGCACATAGTATTATATTTTATGCACGGATTTAGCATAGCACCAACCAAGTAAATTGAGGGAATCGGAAAAAAATATTTTTTAAATTTAGTAAACATGGCACCAACATCAAGTTTATAACTTTCTTTATTTTTATATAGAAATATCAGTTATATATGTCAAAATATTACAAACAGTAGGATAATAAGCACCGAAAAATTCAACCGTAGCTATATAAATTTTTTCTAAAAACTTAACAAGATCATCAATTACAGCTCAATTAGAATCATGTAGCATGCAATCAGCAGAATAAAAAAAATGAACCACAATGTTGGTTAAAAGCTAGTGTAATAGGAACTCTATATTTATAACATGTTTTTAAAAAATCATACGCAGAATTCCATCTAATATCAATTTCTCAGGCATCAATATCGGTGCAAGTTCATTTTTTTGACATTTAACTTTAAATTCTTTAATTCTTTTTCTTAGATTATTTCCTTGAATAAAACCAATAACAAGACAGATTTTTTCAATATAAAGCTCAAAAAGCTCAAGATCATCTTTTATAATTAAATTATATATATGATATGCACACTTAATATGAAAAATTTCAAGTAACGACGGAGCTAACTTAGATTTTAACTTTGTTATAGCAGTCTTGTTGTTAGAAGCATTATCAAAAGTAATACATAAGATTTTATTTTCGATACCATAAAATTCTACAACTTTAACAATCGAATCATAAATAAAATCTCCGGTATGTTTACGATCTTTATCATATAAAAAAAGTAAGAATACATTTTTGCATCACAAAATTACTATCCATCCAGTGACAAGTAATGATTAAATAATTATTTTTATTTACAGCACGACCAAAATCAGAAGTTAGGGATATTCTACATTGAATATTTTTTAACAATGTAGGTGAATAAAATTAATATTGTGAATGAATTCTAAAAATATCATCCCGACAAGTACTTCTAGGAATACCATTAAACATAGGATTATAAATTACCTGAATATAATGAATAAAAGCGTCAGAAGAAGGAAAACTAAAAGGCAAACAACCCACAATTGCCATTTTTGCTATTTCTTCCCGGTCCCTCAATTTATTATACTTCTTCATTACGTGATCGGTTGTTGGGTCCATTCTAGTTTGTATGGGCCCACCAACAGCCTCACCTTCTTTTGCAATTTGTACCTCTCTTTCGTGAACTTCACCTATATGTCTTATTAACGTATTCGTACCCCCTTATTTGCCTCCTCTTTTATGTCTATATATTTGTTGACAAAGATTGCATTGCACCTTAACATCTGATAGACGGTCAAAAAATATCCATGCAAGACTAATTTTTTTATGAGCTCTTGGGGCACGAGGAGGATAGGAAGGGAGATTAACCGACTCAGATTTAACGTTAGCATTTTCTACTGCGGGTGTCTCACCAATTTTTTCATCATCTTCATCTAAATCAACCGCATCTACTTTATTTTCTTCTTCTATACCGTAATTTTTTTAAGCTTCTAAATAATTCATATCGTGAGCACCTACACCTATTTCTTCCTTAAAAGGTTGACTAACCGGCACCAGAGGCGAAGGCACACGGGTATATCTACTACTTGAAGTACCTCTACCGCTAGTAATTCACTTTTTACTACCACCACCACTTTCGGAATAAAATTTTTTAACACCTTTAGAGGCGAGGTTTCTTAATTTATCCATAATATAAATTAAACTAAAAAATTCAAAATACACAACTATAATAAAATTAAATATTCAACAATTAATACACTAATTAAAAATTAAACGTAAGAGATGAAACGACAATACCAAATTTTAGAAGTATCCGAAGGTTGAGACTTTAGAAACTTTCACTCGTACTTTGTAATCGCAAAATTAAAAAATTAAAGTTAGCACTTTAGGAAATTAAATATATAGAATATTTGAGAATTGAGAATTGAGATTTGAGAGAGAATGAGATTTGAGAGATTGAAAAATTGTGTGGAAAATGATTTGAAAGTGTAGGGTATTTATAGAAATTTTTTTAGGGTTAAAAAATAATTTTAAATGTAATTTTTTTTAATTAAAAGGTCCAAACTAGCCGTTTGAACCCAAAAATGGCTATATAGACATTGGGTCAACGGCTAGTTTGGTCCAATCTCCATTTAAAAAAAAAAAAATTTAAATCGGGTCGGGCCGGTTAACTGGGGGAACTGGACTGGTTTTGGTCCGGACCGGGTTAACCGGGCCCAAAAATTAAATCGACCCGGGACTGGGACCCTACAGCCTGTGGGCTGACCGGGCCTGGTCAAATTGGGCCTGGTCAAACCGGGCTGATTTTCCTGTTTGACAGGTTTAATGTAAATATAATAACAATGAAAAATGATCAAAAATATCTTTAAATTATATAAAATAAAATAAAAATATCTTTGATTAATAGTTTGTTCAAATACTTCTGTCATTAATAGTTTGATAAAAAAATATTCGTATTATAACTTTTAAGTCAAAAAGTCTTTTTTCATGATAAATATTCTTTTTTTAAACACATCTTTTCGTAATAAAAATTTTGGAACTCATCATTCGTGGCACTATGTTCAAGGAGTATGCTGAGTAGGGATGGGTGTTTGGTATTTGGTTCGGTATTTTTAAAATTTAGATTTGGTAATTCAGTAATCGGTATTTAAACATAGATACCACCAACCATACTTATAAAGATCGGTTCGGTAGTTCGGTAATCGGTAAATTAAATTTTGGTTCGGTACGATATTTGGTAATATATATATAATCTATATTTACAATATATTAATAATGTGAATACCCTTAGAAAAGTGATTTGAACTTTTTGCCCTTTATTAAAACTCTCCACTTTAGACCAAATTGTCTTTTCACTTTTTTTCTCCAAATAAATTTCTTAAAATTAAAAAAAAAAAAACTATTCAAGTAAAAAAAATTTAGTCGACATTTTCCTTTTAAAATTTGTGTCCTATATGGTATTTTAGTACTATTAAAACAAGGTCTCAAAAAGAAATATAACTATTCAAGCTAAAAACAATTCAGTTGTCATTTTTCTTTTAAAATTTGTGTCCTATATGGTACTTTAGTTCTGTTAAAACAAGGACTTAAATTTTTCTTATAATCACAAAATCTCCTCCACAAAGTCATATTTTTCTTTACAATAAAAAAACACAACAGAAAAAACCCTACCAATCCAACAAGATCCAATCAAAAAGTTTATTTGTTTCTGATCGTTTTCTTAGATATGATATAGTCAATTTATTTTGGTTATACTTATTTTTGTTTTGTTTTGAAGCATCTATTTCGACAAACATGTCTTTCCAGTGATTTGATTATTTTTACTATTATTTATTGATAATAGATTTATGTACAAAGGCAGGAATAAAATGTTTGTGTACATGTATATTGTTGTTGCCACTAATATTAGATTACCACCAGGATATTCTTATCCATGATAAATTCTACCATATATCTCATGTATTTTCATTATGTCCTTTTTAGACTATTTTTGTATTGAGTGAGGAATCTATCGAAAACAACCTATCTACTTCACCGCTGAGAGTTGAGATAGTGATAAGGTCTTGGTATACTCTATCTCCTCAAATTCCACTTCATGGGATTACACTGGGTATATCGTTGTTGTTGGTAAATTCTACCAAACATTATGTAAATTCTACCAAACATTATGTTTTATATCATCACTATTTTCTTGAGTTTCAAAAGTCTCATGTGTTCTTTTTGTCCTTTGCAGAAAAAGAACATAAACATTATCTTATAACGACGTTTTTTGTTTATGATATTTATTGATGGGGTTATTTGGATGATAGCCCTTCCTAGAGGAGGTAAGGTTCACATATTAATGTCAATATACTATGTTGTTCCCTACACCAAAGTAATATAAATTCTCAGCACAAACAATATCGTAAATAATATTCCAACATTTCATCATTAATTTTTTTCACACAAATTTATTTTAGTTCCTAAAATATTTGCGTCATGGTATGTTCCAACTCTTACAAGTCTAATTTTAATGTTATGATTATTGTTCTCCAATCATCAGATTTATTGACATTTTCAGGCACATCTTCAGGCCATTTGATGCTGATTTTACTGGTAGTTTTTTATTATAAGACTCGAGGGAATTGTATGTTTAAATTCCATGAATAGAACTTTCAATGCTGACTTTATTCTTGTGAACTAATTTTTTTTTCACTCAGATTTCTACTTGTTTTAGGTGGAGACTATTTGCTATGAATTTGACTGTTGGAGTCATTAGTGATGATGATTTAGTGTTTAGATGGAGTACAACATTTAAGAAATTTTAGTCATATAATTAATTTTACTATATGTGAAAGATTATTGGATATTTATTTTTGTGTGTGCTTGTATTCTATGCGACTCTCTCTCTTTTAATTTATGTGATATTTTTTGCTTTTTAAGAGTCAAGGAAGATAATTTTTTTTTTCACAAATCACAATATTCACATCAAATACTAAATCAATCAAGAGTTTGACATATTATTGGAATCCTAAAGCTATAACAATCTCATACAAGTAAGAATTCCCAGAACTCACTATTATTACTAATTCAAAAATAAAAAAAATTGATTTCATTGTATAGGAAGTTGCTTTATTTTGTTTGTATATTTTTTATTTGTCTAATAGTTTAATTTGATGGTTCTTTTATGCTATTCGTTTACTCGAATTCTCTTTCAAAAATAGACTCTCTACCTTCTTAAGGTAGAGGTAAGGTCTATAGATTAAGACTTGCACACATTTTATCATCTGCAAACCTCGCTTATAGGACTACGCTCTGTTTGCTTTTGTTGTTTTTTGTTTGCTTTGAATAAAAGTGTACATTTTTTTATTTAGGTACGTGATTTGCCAAAACATCTATAGAAAGATTGTAAAGTATTTATGATTATGTGAATGTAAAAGAGGCATCAAATTATATACCAACAGCTTCTATATTCCTTCCTGAAGGACCATGGTAGCAGCAGGTAAGGAAGTTATCTCCTCTCTATAGTGTCTTTACCGTGCCACGGGTAAAGACACTTCTATGGTCAAGCCTGTCTAACGGGCAACCCTAAAAAGGAAGTCAAGCCTAATCTAACGGGTGACTTCTGGGAGGTAGTCAAGCCTTAATCTAATGGGTGACTCCTCATCATTCGAGGATGTTCTATTATTTCATTATATTTCTATATTCAATATTTTAGTAGATGGAGTTATTTGGGTGATTGTCCCATCAACTCCTTATTCAGACAGTTTAGAGGCTTTCAGACTAGATGTTTAGACAGTTGCTTTAGTATTTTTGATACTTTATTCAGTTGTATTTTATTTTTTGAACCTTATGGCAAGTTTTCGCCAGTTGTTTTTCACATTTTTACAGTATATTATGCAGTGCTCAGTTACAGGTACCAAAAAAGGGTTAGCTTATGGTCCTTCAGTATCATAAACACTGTGTAGTGTCCGGGGTTCAGAATCTGGGGCGTTACATTTAATCAATCAACAAAATGTTAGATAGTGCATCAAATTGTTAGGCGCAAGGTCAAGAGATTTAACCTCATTCACGAGATTTTAGGAACCATAAAAACTTTGAGAAAGTGAATGTTGTTACCTAGCAACGTCCAACAAAAAGCTTCATGACTTTTGGGTTTGGATATTTGAAAAAGAGATGCATAGATGTCCAAATGTGGAGGTGTGAGAGATTAGTTATGAATGCTTTAGGAGAAGTAGAGGTACACCGAAGAAGTATTGAAAAGAGATGATTAAAAAAAGATATGATGTAATTACAATTTACTAAGGACTAGGGAATATTGAAACGTTTTTCCTTGAGACTGAGAGTCTATCGAGAACATCTCTACTTGAAGTAGAGATAAGGTTTGCATACATGCTAAATATATTATTGTTGTACTAAGACGCCATCCTACACTAGAATAATAAAATCATAAAAAGACAGTTCTATTGGTACCCACAGCTTGAAAGCCTAAGCTTAATTGTATTAGTTTTAATTTTAAATATCTTAAATCATAAATTATACTCAAAAAATGTGAAATTCATATACTAATTTCGAGATAATCAATGCCTTTTGTTGTGAAAAATTATGTTTGGTATACTGAACTGAAAAAAAATATTGAAAATTTTGTTGGATAAAACTTATAATATTGTTAAAATAAAGAAAATTATTTTATACTTTTTACGTCGAGAACTTGTGATAAGTAAAACAGAAATATTACGTTTTCTATCGATAAAAATGATTTTACTAATTTTTTCCTAATATTTAAGATTTGAAAATTAATTAAATATATTTATGGTAAAATCTTTTTTTAGTAGAATTCATCAGAATTAACGACAACTAACACTTTTTTCATTAGTTTAAGAATTGTAAATCAACTAAATTTGATTTTAAGAAAATTTGAAAAATCTAGAAATAAATGTAAAAGCGTTAGAATAAGAAAAATTTAAGAAGTACCAAATTTTTACAAGTTTTAAGTAAGTAATAAGAATGTAATCCATTATTTTATAAATATTTGACTTTAAAAATAAGAAAAGATTTTAAATATATAAAAAAAAAATAATCATACCACAAATATGGTTTAAATTGATGCGTCTATCTTAGCCTATAACAGTAAAGGAAAGAGATACTACATGCCAAACGTAAAAGTGATGATCTATCAACCACTTGAAACTTCTGGTGGTAAAGTATATGTGCTTACACTAAAATATATGTTTATGTTTTACATTATTATATTAAAGTGTAAAAGATCTTTGAAAAGTAATTTGAACTTTTTACATTTTATTAAAAATCTCCACAATATACAAATATGTGTTTTTTCTTTTAGCTAAAAATTTTAACTAAAAAGAAATGAATCATTTGATGTTGCTTATGTTTCTAAATAGGCCGGCCTTCTAATTATAATTCATAGAAATTGTATGTGACACTCAAATAATGATATGTATGTTCTTATTTGCTTTGAACCTAAAGTTCTTACTTCTTCTTCTCCCACTATGAGTTACGGATAGAAGAAGAAAAAATAATTTTAAAGAAAAAATAGGCAAAGAAATGACTACCATTGTCATGTTAAAAGAATCCACGCTTACAAATTGATCATTTTTGTTTCTGCGAATTTCTTAACTCTGTTTTCTAAGTAGTTGTCAGATTTAAGTTTGATTTATGTTCAACATAACAACATGTTTTATGCTTGACATTTAAATTATTTGTGATACTTAATAAAAATTATATTTATTTTAATTTTTAAAATTATTTAATACAATATTCAAGTTAGTCCTTATTGATTTAAGTAATAACATAATTGGACTTCAATGAATAATAAATTTATATCTATCTATATCTATCTATACTATTTTAAAAGTTTGAAGTGTCTTGAAAATATTGTTTGAATTTTTTGTCCTTCATTAAAAGTCGTTGCTTTAGACAAAATTGCATTTTCACTTTTTTCTAATATTTAAGAATTGAAAATAAATATTTATAGTAAAATATTTTCTGATTAGAAATCATCCAAATTAATAACAACTAATACTTTTTTCATTAGTTTAAGAATTCTAAATCAACTTTAACTAATTTTTAGAAGATTTGAAAATCTAGAAATAAATATGAAAGCGTTAGAATAAGAAAAATATAAGAAGTACCAATATTTTAAAAAATTTAAGTAAGTAATCAAAGATTTTCTAAAGATTTAACTTTAAGAATAAAAAAAGATTTTAAATATAGAAAAAATAAAAAAAATAACCGTACAATAATCATGGGTCAAATCGATGCATTTTTCTTAGCCTCTAACAGCAAGGAAAAGAGGTATTGCATGACATACGCAAAAATGACGATCTATTAACCACTTGAAACTTCTGGTGGTAAACTATATATGTGCTTATAATAAAATATGTGTTATCTTTACATTATTTTATTAAAATGAAATGATTTGAAATTTTTGCACTTTATTAAAAATCTTCGCGATAGATAAAATCTTCCAATTTTAAATAATCAAAAGTTACACGTGCGAGGCACGTGCGACTAAACTAGTATATATATATATATTCGGTATATACCGAATACCAAACGGTATTAATATCTTTTGCCAAATCCAATTTTGAATATGGAAATATTGAAATTTTACTCCCAAATATCATACTAAATATCAAATTACTGAATATCAATTACCAAATTTTTTGATTCAGTTAGATAATTTGATTTTTGATATTTTATGCCCAACCCTAATGATGAAAATTGCGGAAAACAAATGTTGTAGTTTTTGTGGGTTGAATGATGGATATAGTGTTGCCCGCAGTCAAATTCACATTTTTTGTTCCTATTTGTTTCTCGCTCTTTCCTATATTTTTATTAAAAATTATAAATTTTATAGTTTGTAGTGTATAAAAAAAAGAGAGGATAAAAATAATATAGACAGTAAGGCTTTGTATCAAAGAGAGAGACAGGAAATAGAGTGTGAGTATAGATTCAAAAAGCTATATTCCCAAATTATACTATCCCAAACTACCAAAAAAGATAGTGGAACATCTTTTAATTCAAGGGAGCCGGAGAAAGGCCTATTTTAGATCTCAATCAGCATAAAATTTCTGATATTACTTTTATCTTTTAATATTTTCATAACTGCAATTACTTTGCTGCATTATTATTAGACATATAGTTGACTGACCATTCTAGTAAGTCGATTAAAAAAATCAAAAAGTAACAATTCACCCCATCTTTCACTTTCAGTTGATATTTGAACCTCATCAACTATACTATTTTCTCTCCTCTTTTTTTTTCCAGATAAACAAACAAACTATAAAAATTACAACACTGTTATGAATGTATTTACATTATAGTGAATGTCTATCTAGGTCTAATAGTATCTATCAAGATCTAGTTGATATCTATCAGGATTTGAAGTATTTGTCTTTTAGTCAGAAACTAAGAGTATTTTTTCATATAAATAAAGGGGTTTTGTTTATTGTATATACAATCTTATGAACTTTCATCTCTAAAAGAAATAAAGAAGCCTCCTCTCTACTCTTCCTCTTTATTTGTTATTATTTTATAACACGTTATCAGCACGAGATTCTGGCAAACAAGGTGAGATTATAAATCTAAAAGTAATTTCAAGGTTAGTCATTCCTTATGTTATTTGTCTTATGCTACTAATAATATAATCATTGTTGGATTTGAGAAAAAATGATGCGTGAGTAAAGGCTAGAAGCGGCAATTCATTACGAGGGAATTGATCGTTCTGTGCTTCGTGATTTTAAATTTGGCTTGTTTGATACGTAATTATGATGTAATGATGATGAAAGGGATATATAATTATCATATTATGCCAGTAGTGATGCATGAGTGTGTGTGAGAGTTAGGCAAAACCCATTACTGTGGTGATTCATTCCTTTCAGTACTATTATAATTCCTTAAAAATCTATTTGGTTAACATTGTTACGTATTAATATGGGAGATTGTCAATCATTGGGCAATTAATGATGTGAAAATAAATCTCATGTATTGTATATAGTGGTCATACGTGTGATAATTGGTTTGAAACCATTTATGTTTTAAATTTATTCCTCAAGAACAATATTATCAAAAGGGATGATAATAAGTTGGGTTCAAGTCACATTGATTTATGCCTAATACACCTTTATATGAGTAAGACGTTGAGTTTGAATTTCAATACACCATACAGATAATATTATGATGGATAGGGCAAAATAATGGGTATTTGGTGAAGAGTCATGAAATTCGACCCATTGAATATGCTCCACTCCATGAAGTGAATGTGGTAGCAATATACGTTAAGTCTAAAATATGACAACTTACTTCATTCTTGAGGTGTATGTGGTAGCAGTGCATAATATGTCTGAAAGAAGACAAGTGATTGCATGCACGGATATAAGCGTGGAGGGACAATATGATAATTATCATCAAAAGTGATAATATTTTCACACGCTTATTATGACTATAAGATATGTTAGAGAAAAATTCTCTACATTATATGTATGCCTCGATTTGCTCTTTGCTCATGAAGTAGCAATATCATGAAAGAGGTTATAAGCTATCATAATTTGATAGGCTTAAAACATGATTATATTCCATTCCTGGGGAATGAGAAGCTTATTCATGCAAACTTGCACTTGATTGTGATGATATCACAACTCATATGTGAAATAGATAGAATAACTGAGAAGAGTTATTTTGAAATCTACTTCTAAACTAGTAAATTCAAAAATTTATTCATGTAATAGTAAATATGAAATTTACTAAAGCAAAAAGGCATATGTCATGATAAACTTGGAATTTACTAGTATAAAAGTTCATAACTTGACATGAACAATTGCTACATTCTGAAAATGTGCATTTTGAGTATTATACATGTGTTGAAGAAATAGAAGATTCTTCAAAAATAATTTATGTTGCTTGTTCTCATAACAAGTTGGTTGGACCAACTAATTTTGGGATTGGATCTCTTAAAATTTGAAAAGTATAAAAGGTGAATATGGGCCCGTTCACCTGTCATGTGATCTATTAAGATGCATCGATATAAGATGATCACATGTACATTTATTATCAACCTGTATTTTGACATTCATAAAGTAGCTTGCTCAATAAAATTGAGTTAAGAGCATAACTTTCAAATTGTGTAATCAAGACAATCTTGATGATGATGGTTTGAAATTGAATACGTTCGATAAATATCTAAACCATTGCTAATGAGAACAAAGTTTCATGTGTTGGTCTAAAATATGATATGTTATATGCGATAGCACTTGTATACATTGGACCAATAAATTGTGACTATTTCTTTCCTCTCAATTGGTTCAAGGTCAGGAACCAACTATTATATCTAATAGTTTTGATGTGCGGTATACGATTAATGAATATACCAGGATGCACAAATATAGATTCCTCAAAGAAGATGGAGGATATGTTAGTTTTCCTAACATAATGGGGATATTCTAAGTAGTTATAAAATATGTTAGGAATTATCATTAGATCCCCATTTAAAATATAATTCAAGTCAAATGTCGGAAGCATCCGTTGACTCAAATTTAATATCATATTTAAGCTACAAGTGCTCCTATTTTGTGTCCCTAAAGGATAAAGTCTATGCATATGTGAAGTGTGGTAGACCAATCAATTTCAAATGAAATGATCCTTGAAACGATTAAAGAGCAAACAATCATAGGAAGAAGGCAATGTCTATGACATAGCACTTCATGAAACCTTATGAGAGGTTCAGGTACCTAAAAATAATGAAGTGATGAGATCTCAAAATGTTATGTCTAATTGTGAACCAATACAAAATGATATATCATCAATATCTTTGACACAATATTGTGAAAGATTACGTGGATCTGAATTCTACATTTATTTAAGCATGCTGAAGTAGAAATATTTATCAAGTGACATGAAATGATGCATCTTGGTAAGCATAAAACTTATTTGATTTGCAGTCCAGACACTTGAAGATGTCACACATGAAATATTGAATATTGTCACTTGACAAAATTTATATGAAAACTTCTTTAAGGATTCAAAATATGAAAGTTTCTGAAAAACTTAATGATAATCCTTATATTGTATAAGCTTATAGCTTGAAAATTATTGAAACTCTTGGAGAGTTTTCAAAGCAATAGATTATTTGCTGAAATGAGAAATATACCGAATTAGATTGGTTATGAAGTACCGTATCTTAGTGCAAGTGGTGCATTCATGTATCTTGCAAATACTACAAGGCCCGGTATAGCCTTTTCATTTAATTTTTTAGCAAGGTATATTTCTACTCCTACTAGGAGACATTAGAATGAGATAAAACATATGAGATTATTTTATTTTAAAGATTGCAATCTCGATCTTATTGGTTATGCTGATGTTGGGTACTTATCTGACCCGCATAAAGCTCGGTCTCAAATAGTCTATGTCTTCATATGTGGTGGTACTATCATATCTTGGAGATATATAAAGCAGTCTATCCAGCCACTTTATTGAACCATGATAAGATAATAGCTATTCATGAAGCTACCCGAGAATGTGTATGGTTGAGGTCTATGATACATGTCATTCGAGAAAAATGTGGTTTGAAATGTGACAATGTACCCACAGTTTTATACAGAGATGATGCAGCATGTATAATACATCTTAATGGAGGATTCATGAAAGAAGATAGAACGAAGCATATTTCATCAAAGATTGTCTACATACATGAAGAATGGTGATATTAACGTGCAACAGATTCGTTCAAGTGACAATGTGGCTGATTTATTCACCAAGTCTACTCAAATTGCAACTTTCAAGAAGATGGTGCACACGATTGGGATGCAAAGGTTCAAGGATGTTATCATTAGGGGGAGTTAATATGCGTTGTACTCTTTTTCCCTTATGAGGTTTTGTCCCACTAGGTTTTCCTTGTAAGATTTTAAATGAGGCAGCCTATATGCATATTGTTAGAGATGTGTACTCTTTTTTCTTCACTAGATTTTTTTCCTACTAGATTTTTTCTAATAAGGTTTTAACGAAGCACATTATCTATTAATTATACATTCAAGGGGGAGTGTTATGAATGTATTTACATTATAGTGAATGCCTATCAAGATCTAATAAGATCTATCAAGATCTAATTGATGTCTATCAGTATTTAAAGTATCTGTCTTTTAGTCAGAAACTAGGAGTATTTCCCCTATAAATAGAGGGATTTTGTTCATTGTATATACAATCTTATGATCTTTCATCTCTCAAGAGAAATAAAGAAGCCTCCTCTCTACTCTTCTTCTTTATTCGCTATTATTTTATAACAAATACTTTATAAAAGTAGAGCAAAGAGCTAAAGATGACAGATGTATATCTCTTCAATCTTTTATACCTTTAAATATGTCTCTTCTTCAATTTTTCATACCTCTAAATAAGAGGAGTTTGAAGTGTTTGCTTAGTAGCCGTAGGAAGATCTTGAAGAAAAAGTAACCTAAGATACTTGATCCTTAAAAATGAAATGTAAAATATCTTACTTCAACAATAAGATTGGATCATAATTATGATCCCTTTATTACTTTGACCCCCGATTTATTATCTTTAATTAAGGATTCCTAAAATTTAGGAAAAGTCTTGTTTCCTTTGATGCAAAGGTGCTAATTCGATATAGCTTGCTTGAGATTGAGATCTCATAGAAATTGATTAATCCTCATGGAGTCGTTTGTTACGGAGACAAGTAATATATGAATTAACAATGTAGGAATTAGCAATGCATTAGCAATGAAGAGATTAGTGATGCATGGATTGTAATGTTTGGATTATCTCCATGTATTTGTGTTTGATTTAAAATGCTACAAAAATCCCCTTTACAATTATATCCTTGAATTTTTGTGGGATTTTCTATTTCATTAAATTAGTCAAGTTAAAAATTAAAATATGAATAAAAATTTATTATTAATTTTCAGGTGTGATGTGCTACTATCAAAATCCTTGATAGCACGATATGCCCTCCATATTCGATTGATATTGGATTTTATTTAGCAACAAAAAACTTTCTCTACATAATAAAATTTATAAATTAATTTATTTAAATAAATTTATGAATACAAATATAAAAAATAAAATCAAGAAAATAAGAAATTTGAGGGATATTTTTGTCTTTACACATATTAGTCCTATGATATTAAAACTCATGTATTATTAATACCATCAAATGAGATGTATTAGTTATACACCCTATAATACTACACGTTTGGTAGAATGTACTAATTAAAATAGTCCATGTATTAAAATTTAATCCAGTCTAATACATTGTTTGGTTGCACAACTCAATTTAATCCCTCCTTATATATGAATAATTAATACACCATAGGGTGTATTATCTTATACTGAGGAAACCTAGGAGTTACTTATACAGAGTCAAATAATACATGGATAAGAGAATTAAATGACCAAATTAACCCTTAATTCATTTTACTAAATTTTCCTTTCATCCAACTAATTAATAAAAAAATGAAGCTTTTTACACTGTAAAGCGTGATTTAATTAATCCAGATACAAGTGTGGACTTTGAGTTTTGGGAGAACAGTGATGTTGGGTGTAGCAATGAGTGTGAGAACCAACGAGCATTTGTCAAAAACTTCAAGGGAGATTCCCATGATACTTTATGCTGGACTTTATGTGAATTCACAAGAGTCATGGGAACATTTTATATAGGAAGGGTTGTACACGAAGTATCTGGAGCATTCCAAGGTGGACGAAATAATAGAGTTCATTGGAAAGGAAATAAGAATTGCAGTACCTATTCTATCGATTTTGATGACAGCAAAAATAGATGTGATCATTACCGCTTGTGCAACATGTTCATTTCATTGAAAAATTAGTTAAATGTAATAAAATTACATTTGATAAAAAAACAATGTTAAAATACCTTTCAAACTCTCACACACTCACACACAACCGCCATTGCAGCAGTTACTGAGCTCGATGAGAAGAAGGAGAAGAAAAGAGAAATTGAGCTAAGAAGAAACTTTGTATATTCAGTTATGTACAATGTGAGTTCATGTCATCTATATATAGACTCACATAACTAACATGTGATTATCTAGAAGCTTCCTAACAACCTCCTAACTACTTGATCAAGTGACCAGCTTACTAACTAACTTGCCAGCTGGCTAACAAACTTGGCTAACTAATCAACTAACCAATATAACAGTGCTAACTAACTAATGGATCAACAGTTAATCAATGTAACAGTGACTGCATTATAGAATGTAAACTATAGAAATCTTTATAAGTTTTAACACTCCCCATCAAGCTGCAGGGTGCAAAATATTGAGCACACCAAGATTGCTTAGGAGGCGTAGATGTTGATTATCATTTAGGCTTTTGGTGAAAATGCTTACAACTTGTTGACTTGTCTGCACATACATGGGTTTAACCAATCCCTCCTTGATCTTATTTTTGATAAAGTGACAGTCTACCTCAATGTGTTTGGTCCTCTTATGGAATATGGGATTAACAACTAGTTGAATAGCTGATTTGCTATCACTAAAAATGAAAATAGGTTTAGTAATAGGCTCCCTTAGTTCTACAAACATACCTTTCAACCATGTTACTTCTGCTAAAGCCGAGGCTATACTTCTATACTCTGCCTCAGCTGAGCTTTTAGAGACAGTATGTTACTTCTTAGATTTCTAGGATATTAATGAACTACCAAACTAAACCACATAACCTGTAATAGACCTCCTAGTGTTTGGGCATGCAGCCCAGTCTGAGTCATACCAGCAAATCAACTCTGCAGTAGTATGCCTTGAGCCATAAACCTTGGCCTACAATTCCTTTCAGATATCTTATCACTCTGTTTGCAGCCTCCAGATGGGATTTTTTTGGTTGTTGCATGAATTAACTTAATGTCTGTACTGCATAGCTAATGTCAGGCCTTGTTATTACTGCATACATCATCTTTGCAACAAGCATTTAATATGATGTTATATCCCTTAAAACAATATCTTATTTAACACCTGTTGCGTCATCTATTTCAACAAAGTTAGTTTAATATTAGTCTTTAATGGAGTTGAAGCTGGCTTAGCATTAGCAAGCCCTGTGGTATATATGAGCTCCAAAATATATTTTCTCAGGTTCAAGATCACTCCTCCTGCAGACCTCAACACTTCAATGCCTAAGATATACTTAAGCTCACCTAGATCCTTAAGTTTGAATTGTTGATGTAAAGTACCTTTTGCTACATTTATCATGTCTATGTTGTCACTAGTTATCAGAAGATCATTCATATAAACTAGAATCATCATCATTCCTTCTGACTTCTTTAAGGTAAAGAGTGAATAATCATAATAGCTCTGAGTATATCCTGCATTAAGTAATGCTGCTGTGAGTTTTATATTCCACTGTCTTGATGCTTGCTTAAATCCATATAAAGACTTAACCAATCTGCAAACTTTGTGCTGCCTTCCCTCCTTGAAACCATTCGGTATTTCCATATACACATCTTTATCTAAGTTACCTTGTAGAAAAGTATTATAAACATCCATACATACCAGTCTAGAAGTATATAACCTTTCTAAGTGGTGACTTAGATAACCAGTCTAAGTCACCTTGTAGGAAAACACCTTGTAGGAAAACAATGACACTCCTTACTGTCACCATTTTTTCTACTTGAGAGAAGGTTTCATGGTAGTCTATACTTTTAGTTGACTATAGCCCTTGGCCACCAATCTACCTTGAACCTTTCTATTTCCCCATTAGCCTTGTACTTAATTTTATCGACCCATTTTGATCCAATGATGTTCTTGTTTGAAGGCATATCAACCACCTCCCAAGTATGATTATCTTCATGAGCTTTAACCTCCTACTTTATAGCTTCAATGCACCTCCTATATCTGCTAGCTTCATTGTAAGATTGTGGTTCAACTTCTTCTGAAAAACTGCATACAAACTTTTGATATCTTGAATGGTATTAGTATAAGACAGGTAGTTTGCCAAAGGATATCTAATTCCTCTCCTCTTCCCTGGTGAAGCATAATCAATTATCCAAGCAAGTTGTTTGATAGCTCTAGATGATCTTCTTGGAGAAACTTCTTAGGTACTGAGGATGACTCATCTACACTTTGCAAGTTACGAGTGTTCTTACCCTGAATGTTGGTAGGATCATGCAATGACACATCTTCATTTTGTGACTCATGTGAATGATTATTAAGGTCTGTGTAAGCATTTGCTTCTGTATCTGCATCATCATGAATGAGAGCACTTGGTTTAAGAACCTCTGTAGGTGATTTTAAACTTGGATCTTCTACAAAAAAAATAAGTCTTCTTTGAACACCACATCTCTGGTGACAAACATCTTGTTAGTACACCAATCTAAAAGTATATGACCTTTCTGAGAGGTAGAATAACCTATAAATATTGAAACCTTAGCCCTTTCAGCAAACTTATCACCCTTTGGTAGTACTGAAACATAATATTTACATCCAATTACTCTTAGGTGTGTCAAGGATGGGACCTTACAGAACAATATTTCATAAGGACGTTTACCTTCAATAGATGAAGATGGTAGTCTGTTAATAAGATATACAACAAACTTAACATTTATCCCCCAAAATCTAATAGGCATTTATGACTGGAACCTGATAGCTCTTGCAACATTTAGTATCTGTCTGTGTTTTCTCTCAACCACACCATTTTGTTGTGGTGTGTAAGGACTACTTTGATGTACTATTCCCAAGGACTGAAACAATTCTTTACACTTAGAGTTAATGAACTTTGTCCTATTGTCTGAACCCAGTACCTTTACTTGAACACCAAATTGACTCTAAATTATAGTGAAAAAGTTCTTGATGGCTACAACACACTCAGCTTTTAGCTGCAACAGATGCAACCACGTATATCTACTATAATCATCAACAACAGTTAAGAAGTAGTATTTCTTGTCAAAAGTAGGTGTTTTATAAGGCCCCTAGAGATCCATATGTACAACATCAAAACATCTTGCAGCTCTAGAAGTACTGATAGGAAAAACTAGTCTAGTTTGTTTTTTCTAATAGACAAACATGACACTTATTTAGAATATTTACATCACTACTGTGTCTTATCAGATTGAGAGTATTTAATGCCTGGGAAGAAAGATATCCCAACCTCATATGCCATAGATTGCACTCATGCTCCTCTACTCTTGTAACTTATCCTTGATGAGCCACATTATTAAGAGTTCCATTCACTCCACATACCTTCTTAAGAATATATAGTTCTCGTTTCTCCTTACCAATCCCTTTCACCTTACCACTGTGAAGGTACTGAAATACACAGAAGTCAAGATAGAATGAAAAAAAGCAAGAAAGTTACTTAGTCATCTTAGACGCTGATAACAAATTCTGCTTGAAATCTGGAACATACAACACATCATTCACAACCTCATCCTTCAGCAACTGTACTTCTCCTACATGTGATATATTAACCTTGGCTCTAGTAGGTAAATAAACTTTGTCACATATGGTGTTATCTATTTTTCGATAGTATGAGAAAAATCCTTTGTGTGCTACTACATGGTGTATGGCTCCAGATTCTACTATCCAATCATATGAAAGGACATGACTAGAAAAAAACTAACAGTACCTGTCATGTTATTCAGTTCAGAATCATGTGTTTCCTTGTTAATCAATGCTATGATCTGCTTGTATTCATATTCTGGGAATCCTTGTCCCTTTGCCAGAATAGCATTGTTGATGTATTTACTTTCCTGCCTGCTGGATTGATTATTTGAACATGAATTCTCTACCTGAGGTCTAGTAACATTGTTAGCTGATAACTGACTGTTGTTTTGACCAGCACCTGAGTGTCCATATCCACCAATTCTACTTGGTCCATTGTGAAATGGTTGATTTGATATTCCCCTTGGATGGTTATAGTTCCATTTCTTCTTGTTCCTCCAATCATTAAGATATCCATGTAACTTGTAACAATTCTCTCTTGTATGACCAGTAAAGTTGTAGTAATCACATTTTCTTATTCTATAGCCTTGTCCTCTAAAACTTATTGATGCTTGATTCCTACTCCCATATTTAGTTTCTACATTGTTCCTATGTACTTACATAGAAATTGGTTCAGTTTTATCACTAATAGTTGTCGTACAAGCAAGTTGTTGGATCTCATCTTCAATGATCATTGTATATGCTTGATTAAGTGTAGGTGTTGGTCCTTTCATCAATATCTGTCTTTTTGCTTAATCATATGCATCATTCAATCCACTTAAGAATTGTATTAACCTCAACTGATACAAATACTCTGTATACTCTTTAGACTTAGGACAGTTACATGATGGAGCTGGAATAACTGCATCATGTTCACTCCACAGGTTCTTCAGTTAGTAAAGTAGGTTGAGACTGAATCAGTACCTTGGTGAAGATTATTGATTTCCCTATGTAGTTGATACAACCTCGTGCGATTCACTTTGTCAAACCTATTCTTAATATCCTCCCATACTTCATAGGAATTTGTTGCATATACAATACCTCTGAGCAACTCTGCACTTACTGAACTCATCAGCCATGATAAAACTACTACATTACATGTCTCCCATTAATCATATAACTCCTTTCTATATGTGTCCTTGCTGCAAGTACCAGTTACAAATCCATATTTCCTCTTTCCTAACAGTGCAATCTTCATGGATCTACACCAAATTCTATAATTTTCTGAACCAGTTAGCTTGATGGGAATCAATGCAACTCCTGCTACATCTGATGCTCCTAGGAATAGGGGATTACTAGGATCAATCTTAGGTGTCATGTCTATTTTGCAGGCTACAGCTAGATTAGAATAAAAAAGTCAAAGAAATCTCGAAATCTACTACTTTTATTCAAAGATCTATGGCTTACAAACGGAGATCTAAACTTTTCTAAGCTCACTAGCTCACGAATAGAAATGACAGACAAAAACTCACTAAATCACAGACAAAACTCACTGTGTTAACGGTATATTCACACTCGATTATTGTTTCTCCAGTTCCATGATCGCCAAGCTTTGATACTATGTTAAAATACCTCTCAAGATCTCACACACTCACACACAACTGTCATTGCAGCAGTTAGTAAGCTCGATGAGAAGAAGGAGAAGAAGAGAGAAATTGAACTAAGAAGAAACTTTATATATTTAGTTAAGTCCAATATGAGTTCATGCCATCTATATACAGATTCACATAACTAACATGTGATTATCTAGAAGTTCCTAACAACCTCCTAGCTACTTGATCAAGTGATCAGTTCACTAACTAAATTGCTAGCTGGCTAACTAATCAACTAACGAATGTAACAGTGTTAACTAACTAACTTGGTTAACTAATCAACTAACGAATGTAACAGTGTTAAATAACTAACTTGGTTAACTAATCAACTAACCAATGTAACAATATTAAGCATTATAGAATGTAGACTATAGAAATCTTTATAAGTTTTAACACACACAGAGAGAGGCGGATCTAAAATTTTAAGTTTGTGAGTTCCCAATAAAATAAAAATAGTCATGGCAAGGAGATTCGAACTTGGGTATAGCATGTGAGGCATTTCTTCAAGCCCCTTTTGAACCATTAAGCTAACTAACAACTTTGTTAATGGGTTCCTCACTTATCATTTTTATATATTTAATAGATTTCTAATATAATTACAACGTATACAAAAATGTTTGGGCGTTTCCGGGAACCCGTATCCGCAATGCTAGATCCGCCCCCGCACACACAAATGATCTCAAAGATGGATAGTGGCAGATTAAAAAAAATGGGCGTTGCTAAATGACTCGAATCAATTTGACTCGAATGACAGGAATGGTGTAAAAAGAATTCAAGGCCTTCTAGGCTCCAAAACCACTTATTTTTCCCTCCAAAGTGCAAAACCACCTTGATTTTTTCTTTTTCATTTTTTTTTATTCTTTTATATTACTATATCTTTTAGGATCCAAAATCATCTAATTTTTCCGCCAAAAGCAAAACCACTTTAACTTTTATTTCTAATTTATTTTTTACTATTCCATATATCATAACTTTACTTTATTATTTTATATTACTCCTTAAATTTTTACTTTTTTTATTCTATTTTTTCCTTAATTTTTCTAAGCTTCTCATCTTATTTGAAGCTTTTTAATTACCATTTTTTTGACTTGTATTATATATATATTTTTTCTTTCAATACTTTTATCTCTTTAGCTCTTTTAATCTACAGGTTTTAAGTATTTTTATTTTTTCTTCATTTTTAAAATTTTAAATCCTCCATATATCTCATCTATAAAATTTCTCCCATGATTTTTTTTTCAAAAATGAATTCAAATAATAAAAATATCTAACTAAGAGAAACCCTGAATGGAATTTTTGAGATTAAAAATAATGATAGTATACTCGCTAAATTAATTTATTTATATAGGATTAATTAATAAATAATACGATTACTTTTAAAGTTAGATTCATTTTTATTTTGTCTATAAACAAAAGGAGATCAACTTTAAATAGCAATTCAATTGATGGTTTTTAATATGATATTTCCACTGTAAATTAATTAAGTTTGACTTAAAACATTTTAGTGTAGAAATTTTATCTCGACTCCAAATAACTCGCATGTTGAGTTTATATAGGTTTAACTGAAAATTCAACTGTATAAAAAGATTAACTAACTAAATAAAAATTATTGGGATTGTCATATAATGTTATTCTAAAAAACTGATCAAAAAAATTATAATCATTGGATCATGATTTCGATACTAGGCAGCCGCGTTAAAATACAAATTTATTTTAGTTAAGTTATATTTTAATTTTTTAAATTATTTTTAGATTGTTTCACTAAAATTATAATGCATTTTCATAATTATTTTATCTAAAAAAATTAAGTAGTTAGAAAAAATTGAACCAAAGAAAAAATTTCAATCCAATATTTTTTATATCATTTTCACTTCACCTCATCAAAATAACTATTAAAAGGAAAAAAACTATATGGCTGAACAAACATAAGATCTTAATTATCTTATCTAGCCTAAGTTTTAATTAATTATAATTAAATAATCCCTCATAGAAGAGGGAGTGAAAGGAGTTACAATTCATGTCTCTCTTTCCAATTAAGTATATTCATACAAGTGCGAACTAGAAAATAGAAATACAAATACAATTGTATCAACGAATACAAAATATAAATGATGATGTGAATACAAATACAATAAGTGCTTGTGTTATTTTCGTTATCATTCATAATTTATGTTTTACGTAGTCATATTTTTTAAAAACACAAAAAATATATGTATATAATAGAACAAAAAATAAGAAATGAAAATATATATAAAAAAATAAAATAGAAAGAAAAAAATTCAAAAACAAAAAGAGAAATAGAAGCTAGAGATAGAAGAGTGAAAAAAATGAAACAAAAATAGGAAAAAAAAAAGAAAAAAAAAAGGGAAGACACACAAAAGAAAAAAATTGAGAAAAAAGTACTCAAAAAAACAGAAACTAAAACAAAAAAGAAGGGAAACGCGAAACAAGAAATAATGAAAAAAAGTGTACCTAAAAAACGAATAAAAGAAAAAAACTGAGAAAAAAAAAAAGAGAAATAGAAGTTAGAGCTAGAAAATAGAGTGAAGAAACGAAAAGACAAAAGAAAACCAAAATAAAAAAGAAAAAAGTGAAAAAAGTTACATGTAATTACTCTCATTGTATTTCTATCTTATATCGAATAAAGTTGATTGCATACAGTTGATACATTAGCTACATATGATAATTTTAAGTATAAATAACATAAATCCCTACCCATATAAAATTATTTACACCCTCTCCCACTTTTAAAATTATTTTACTCTCTCTCCCGATTCATGTACATATGACAGCCGACATATACATAGAACCTATATATATGCGAATTTTTTAATGCCTTTAAAAAAGGAAATAACGGATTCCCTTGATATTAAGGACGTAATTAACGCATCTAAATAAATAAGTGGATTACTACATCCCTTAAAACAACTAATGTAATTCACATTTTTGAAAACAACAAATACATAAAAATCAAAATCAAACGAAAAACATAAATCAAAAATAATTTGATCACTGTTTTTTTATTTTATTGAATTTTTTTCTATTGGAATTCAAGAAGATGAATATTGCTATTCTTTTGAGGTACTCTGGTGAATGGAGAATCGAAACAAAATATGTTAAGTATAAAAGTGAAGGGATCATTGTCGCGGAATCAATAACGTATTCGAGGTTGATTTCGTCAATTGCTGCTGAACTAAACATTGATGAAGCTCGAAAAATTATTGATGTACGTATGTTGTCGATGGAAACAGATTGTTGTCGCTCTGGTGAATGAAGAACGGAAACATATTATGTTAAGTACAAAAGTGAAGGGATTGTTGTTGCGGGATCGATGACTTTTTTTTAGGTTGATTTCTTTAATTTTTTTTAGACAAAAAAAGGTATTGTTTTTAACGAAGTTTTTTTTTCCATACAAAAAGAGGTATTGTTTTTAGTTCTGTTATGAAATTTGTTTACTTAAATTTCTGTGAATATTAATATGATGTTAAAATTTATTTTGCGAAGATTGTTTTCATGTTGAGCACATGAAATTGTCTGTTTTTTCGGATTAGATTAATTGATGTGCTAAATTTGTGAATTGCAGGGAAACAAGTATATGTTATATACATAGCAATGCCGTCTATTATTCACATATACATCCACTGTATTTTGTATATGTGTAGAATAATATTTTAGTATTGTGTTGTTTGCATTCACAAGTTAATTAGCAAGCAGAAACATATATACTTTATTGAGTTGTAATGTATATTTTATATCTTATGTTGTATATGATTTTTTTCTCTTTATAATCAATTTGTAATACCTAAAATAAAAAAAATTATAAATTGTTATTACTACTAATCATATTATGATTGTCAATTTTAGTTACGTCTTTCGATGTTACAATGAGGATTGTAAATGGACATTGGAAGCACTAGTTGAAAAAAGCTGAATTTTTTTTTGATTCAGGTCAATGCTTTCTCAACCTATATCTACTCAGTTTATGATTCTGGAAGAAGATACATTGTCGACCTCGAAAGTGGATCATGCAACTGTGGGAGGTTTTAAATAAATGAGATTTCTTGTCTTCACGCTATTGTCGTCTTGAAGTCAAAACATGTGAAAGAATTTAGGTCATAGTGTTGCGTTAATAAGTGTATTCAATGTATAACTAAAGTATAGTACCATCTACATAATTTACTATTGAAACTGGTGTTAATATGTATTATATACATATCAATTATGCATTTGTCCAACTACAAAATGTTGTTATGAAAATACATGCTCATTATCAAAAGTTCACATACAATTGAGCTCATAAAATAATTGTCCGTAAAACTTATGTATATTATAATATTTAGTTATGTATATATGATTTGTGGTTGAATTTATGGTTGCTAATGTGTATTCTATATGAATTTGTCATTCATTCACATATGTTACCATGTGTTCATTAGCATACGTTAATTCCGACAAAAAATTATTAGTTAACCTTCCTTATAATATATATATGTATATTTATTCATAAATTCTATGTATATGTAGACATATACATATGTTCAGTTTGTATTGTTGCTAATTAACGATGAAAGTATTTTCTAAGTATATGTAAATTTATACATGCATACAAAATTATAAGCAGTGTATCTGAAGGTAAAAATATTACATATTATTAAGAACAAATAAGTTGGTCTAATTAATAATCTCCAAGTGAATAAACGTATTTTGTTATTTTATGTATATATATATATATATATATATACACACACATACATCCTATAAAATACTAATATGTATGTATCATCTTCAAAATGAATTTATATACATAATTGTTATGCATTTGTCCAATTCAGAAAGTTTGTTATGAACATATTTATTTTTTATGAACATATTTGTCGTTAGACTACATCGGCTTGTAATACTTATGTATATTGTACTAATAGCTTATTAATATAAGATTTGTGGTTGACTTTGTGGTCGTTGATGTGTATTCTATATGAATTGTTATTCATTAACGTATGTACTTATGAATATTGTACTAATAGCTTATTAATATAAGATTTGTGGTTGACTTTGTGGTCGTTGATGTGTATTCTATATGAATTGTTATTCATTAATATGTGTTGATAAGCATACATTAATTACGACAAACAATAAATAGTTAATGTTCCTTAAAAAAATCTATGTATATGTAATCAACTATTCTATGTATATGTAGACATATGCACGATAATACAAATGTGCATAATACACAATATAATGCAGAAAACAGATTAAACTATAATCCAAAAACATATGTCAAATGTGTTTCATAACAAACAACTAATATTAGTTTCAAATTCTAGATTCCTAAAAAATCCACTGAAATATGTCTTCACCATAATGATCTTAAAATCTACTCAATGCTAACTGTTTCAGTTTCATCGGGTAGGGAGACATTTTTTATCCTTGATCTTGGAGAGTCGCTATTGTCACTAACATAGCCTTTCTTCGCTATCTGAAGATCATAATTCCGAAGGAGTGACGTGTATCGCATATGATGGCATTCTGCTTTAAAATAGGCACATTCATTCCTTCACTTAGGTATTCTGCATACCTAGCAATGAACACTCCACAGTCCCTGACATGCATACAAAGAACACCGTTAATTAATATAACACATCATTAGTAATACTTGATTAAAAAAATTAAAAGATTACTTACAAGCCATCACATTATTATTGCGTAATATTTTGTATATTATTAATACATACATAAAAATATGCTGTATATAAAACTGAGCATTTCATGACAAATCAAACAACATATTAAAACTTATCTGTATGTCTAACATATACATATGTAATTTGCATTGCCTCAAACACACATAACAATACATAATCCAAATCCTTTCATATATATGTTCAACAACATATAAACAATAATGTATGTTCATAACAACATATAACAAAATTGGACATTTCACTGCACATAAAACAACATATCAAAACATAATTCAAACACATAAACTGTACATTTCATTGCAAGTTTAATAACATATGAAAACTTATGTATATGTTTAACATATACATATTTAATATACATAGCCTCAAACACACAGAACAAAACATAATCCTAAAACTAACGTATGTATATGTTCAACAACATTTAATGGATAATATATGTGTATAACACATACACACTAACTAATATGTTATCATCCAATAGACAGATATTTATATGAACTGTAGATTTGTAAACACCGAAAAAATAAAGATTTATTTGTATTTGTGTAATATATACAAAGATTTGTTTGTATTTACACATGCAACTACTAACATAACTACAAACTAATAAAAAAACTCAAAATCTACATAATAACTAACAACCATCCTCTATTAATTAACAGTTTCAAAACCTCAGATTACTGAAAAAAACACAAAATATCCAGAATAAAAATTAACAAAAAAATCAAAATCGAAAAATTAGAAATACCTTGGGTAGACGTGGCCGTGTAGAATCATTTTTTTGGGGTTCTCTTGAGGATTCTCCAATTATTTTTTTCGACTTTACAACAACATCTTTGTTAATCTTTTTCATCTTGATGGGGTCATTACGATTTTTTGATCTGTTTTCAACAAAGTTAGGTTCCTCGTAATCAAATACTCCGGGAATGAATTCAGCTACCAAATTTGTTGGTTCATTATATTCTAACTGAGTTAATCTTAAACTAAGAAAAGGAGAATCATCAATTTACTAAGTACTATGTAATTAGTACTTGAAATAGAGAATTTTGAAAAGAAAAAAGGAAAATTCAGATATACAAACTATATTTTGGTAAAGAAGAAACTCAAAAAATTACTTAATCACAACATGCAGCAATTTGTTCATTCGGAATCACCAAATTTCGATAATATAAAAAAAATAAAAAATTACTAACCTCAAAATTGAAAAAATTAGAATGATAAAAAGAGATTATGTTAAAATTGAGTGCCAGTTGATTTGGAGTCAAACACGGTTGATTTTAAATATGAAAACAGATCCTTGATTGTAGTCTTTTTTTAAGGGAAAAAATCTTAAGAGAAAAGGGGATATGTATGTATATGTACTTTAAGAGAGAGAAACTTAAAAAGTGAGATTTATGTAATATGTTTAGGGAGATGAAATTTTTTATAATAAATGAAACATAAGTTGTGAATCTGTATAATTTTTAGTTCTATATATGTAGTTGTTATCATTTCATTTTTTGGAAATC
This sequence comes from Capsicum annuum, assembly GCF_002878395.1. Classification (NCBI taxonomy): domain Eukaryota; kingdom Viridiplantae; phylum Streptophyta; class Magnoliopsida; order Solanales; family Solanaceae; genus Capsicum; species Capsicum annuum. The sequence goes on from NC_061111.1 coordinate 133,197,436, forward strand.
AACATAATTCATCTTCTGTTTATGAAAATTATCTATGGTCAATTATAAGCTTCTTTTCTTTTCTTAGTTTTCCATCAGTAAAGTTACTTTTATGGAACTTACATGATATCATAGCACATCTGTAATGTCGCCAATATTTTATTAAAAAATCTCTTGAATTACTCATGATAAATGATATATAGAAAATCTCTATCAACAATTTTTTCTTCTCATATGAATGAGATCATTTTGATTTTTCTTTTGGAAAAAGTCCTGGTTTCCACCTCAAACTATTCACGAAAAGTCTAGATCACACCCGAACTATTATAGTGACTTATTACACACCTATACTATATAAAAGTGAAACTATTTTCACCTTAGAAGGTGACGTGGTAGAGAAGGTATATTCACCTTCCTAAGGTGCGTGAGAAAAAGAAGAAAAAAATCTTAAAATGACATAATTGCACACGTGTCACTATTTCATTTGTCATTATATCATTAAGTACTCCTAATATTCGTCTTAATATATACAATTAGATTAATTATTTTTTCAATTGAAAAAATGTTAATAAAATTAAATTTTCTTATTTATTAATTTTAATATGTGGGTCCCGCCTTCTTCAATTGTTTCTTCTTCACCAAAAGCACCATTAAAACACCACCATTAACACTATCATCATCAAACTCAAATCTTCACCACAATAATTTTAGAATCCACCATAAATTTCATTATCAGAATCACAATATACAACCATTAATATCATAAAAATCACAACCAACCAACATAAAATTCAACATCCACTACTAAAATTGTCATCAGAATCACAATATCACCATTGTTAAGATCCACAGTTACAAAAACCACCACAAATCCGCACCTACACCACTACTAAATTCTAATGGCGCCTTACAATTGGCAATGAAACTTCCCCTTTCCCTTTTTGTCTTCCTCTTCCCACACCTGCCACCGGTAATAATGGTGTTATCACTGTTAGAATTTTTTTTCGATTTCTTACCAAATTTAAGTTTTACTTTTTCTTGTAAGGAAAATAAAAATAATACCATAATTACTTTTACTTTTCCTGAAAGGAAAAAATAAAACTTTTCATATTTGACAAACCTCTTTTTTGGAGGAAAGATTTTAGAACTCTATAAATAGAATACCCCCTTCTCATACAATAATACAATATCATCCACAGTATAGTCATTAACGAGTCTTGTTTCGGGGGAGATTTTCTCCCAATAGTTTTATATTTTCTTTAATATTAGTTTTCATGTGTAGGCCAGTTGGCCAGATTATATCAATAGTATTATATTTTTAGTTTATATTTTGTCATCTGAATTATCACTTTCTTGATTTGCAAATTTTAAGCTTACGCATGACACCCTCTCGATTTTGAACCAACAAGTGGTATCAGAGCCTATGATTCAATGGTCCGATGATTCATATTGAAGACATGCTAAGATGAAAGTTGCAATCAATTTGATGATAATGAAGATCTTTGTCTAGCTACATCTGGAGAAAGAGTTTAGATCATATTTTCAACATTCCTACTACTGCATCTTTAAAAATCAAAATAAGATATTTTTAAAATCATTTTTAACCTATAATATTTTAAACTTTATTTTTAAATATGACAAGCAGCAGTGATGAAAACTATGTGAAGAACAAAGATCAAAGATGTGAAGAAGACGGAATAAGTGAAAAAAATCGAGCCAAAAAGGAGATATTTGTTAGGATTTTTGTCCTGATTTCTTACCAAATTTAAATTTTACTTTTTCTTGTAAGGAAAATGAAAATAATACCATAATTACTTTTACTTTTCTTGAAAGGAAAATATAAATTTTTTTCATATTTGTCGAACCTCTTTCTAGGAAAAGACCCCCTTCTCATACAATAACACAATATCATTCACAATGTAGTTATTTATGAGTCATGTTTAGGTGGAGATTTTCTCCAAATAGTTTTATATTTTCTTTAATATTAGTTTTCATGTGTAGGCCAGTTGGCCAAATTATATCAATAATATTATATTTTTAGTTTATATTTTGTCATCTGAATTATCACTTTCTTGATTTGCAAACTTTAAGCTTACGCATGACACACTCTCGATTTCGAACCCAACAATCACCGCCTATCGAAGTTTCACCGCAACTTCTATACTCAATATATGTTTTACCAGTGTTTGTTTCTCTCTTTGAAATTCTCTTTTTCCTTCAATTTATCAATGATGAAAAAGGAAGAAGAAGGGATTTAAATTAGTTGGGTAGGAACAAAAAGATATTTAAATTCATATTCTACTCGAATGGATCAGATAGGGTGAAATATTTGGGTTGAGTTGGGTTAGAATTGGGTTAAATTAGTTGGGTGGGGTTAGATTTATTTAAGGGTCCATTAATTAAATAGAAAAATTAAATCAAACACATGGCATCACCACAGGGTGAGTGGAGTACACTCCACTCATTACACTTGGGCATGGGTGTTGCAGGATTACACTTGGGCATGGGTGTCGCGGGGAGGTGATGGTTTCACTTTTATATAGTATAGGTGTGTAATAGGTCAATATGATAGTTTGGGTGTGACCTAGACTTTTCGTATATAGTTTGAGGTCGAAACCATGACTTTTCCCTATTTCTTTCTACCAAAAAGTTCCTTATATAAATAGAGGAGAGTTTTTTGGCCTTAGACACACCAATTTAAGAAGATTTTAGTTGTGTTTGTTTTGTTCTTTATAGAGAATATTGTGAGAGAGTTGGGTTTGGAAACAAAACACGCGATCAAAATTTGCCCAAAAGTTAAAAAAGTGACGAAAATATGCCATCAAATTAGAGAGTAACAAAAATAGGCTTGATACACAAAAAAGTACACCATATCATATTTTTTTACCGTTTTGTCTAATGTCCGTTTAAAGTGAATGGTGCAATTTTTTTGTGCATCATTCATTTTTTTCTATATGTTGCACTAATTTTGTGCACCATATGAAAAAAATATATGGTGCATAAAAAAATTGCACCATCCATTATGGTAAAAATATATGGTGTACTATTTTTGTGCACCATTCATTTATTTCTATATGGTGCACATTTTTTGTTGGCATGTTTGCTCTAAAATTGTCTCAAAATAGTTGACATGTTTAAATAATTAAGAGATAATTGAACACCCCTTTCCAACTTTACCCTTAGTAAGTTAATAAAAGAGTAATTTTACTCATTTTATTTACTTTTACTTGTTCAGTTTGAAAAATCAAGAGATAAGTTATTATTTCATTTTTGATTTACCTTGTATAATCATTCCCAATACATTAAATTTATTATGATTTTTGAGACAACTAAATGTAAATATCACCAAAGATTAATTCCAATTTGTATAACATTAGCGTCGTATCTTTTATATTGGTTCTTTTAATATTTTATTATTTGTGAAATTCACGTCTATATGTGAGGGAAAAAAAATATACTTTGCTGAGTTTACGAATCTTCTTAGAGAGTTTTTGTAAAAGAAAATTCATAAGTTAAGTCACTTTATTGATAAAAAAACTACGTTAAGTGATTTAGCTAAATAATTTTACATACTTAAATAACCTTTTGATGTATTACTCTCTCTTAAATACGTTCAACTTTATTCATTTTGATTTCTATACAATCCATAGCAAATATTTACAGGATACATACAACTATACTAAATTTTATGTAGGGATTATTTTTCTTATAGTTAATGGAAGTCCAATTCATTTGTACATGATCAAGTTGAAAAAACTTTTTTTTAGAAAGAAAGAAGAGTATTTAAAATTATAATTTTGTGCTGGAATATGATATTCATTTTAAAAAAAAAAATAGATTTTCAAGAAAAACTTAAGAATTAATAGTCTCACGTTTGAATCGAATGTACTCCCTCCGTCCTATTTTACCCGTTCCAAATTTTCTCATCTGGTGTCTCATTTTACTTGTCCTTTTTTACTTATCAAGACAAAACAATTTATTTTTCTTCATATTTTACCCTTTCCATTAATTACTTTTTCTTTAAATTAAAATGTAAACATCATTTAATAGGGGTATTATGGTAAACTAACCATGTTATTTATTATTTTTCTTAATAGCTGTGCCATCTCAATTTGAAACGAGTAAAATGGGACGGAGGGAGTATTAATCTTCAAATGTCCTATTTAAAGTTGAATTCGAAACAATGAGTATATAATCAGATGTTTTCTCTTTAAATATTAGTTGTCGTGAAGAATAAAATAAAATAATAAAAATAATAATAATATACCTATAAAATAAAGGGAAAAGATATATTTGAAAAAATATTTATCTATTTTTATTTGTTAGCTAAGTTTATTTTAGTCATACTATAAAGTAAAATATACTCTCCATTTGATGATTTTGCCAAATCAACCGAAATTACTTGATTTCAATTGAAATTACCAACCCCCTTTTCTAATCCTAACCTGACCCACTATATTGAATAAATCTATATCGGTCAAGCAAATAGAGAAAATAGTTCGAAAAATTTTAGCGCTTCAACAACGATTTCTTTTTCTTCTTTCTCCGCTAAAGCCTATGCAAGTGAGTCTTCTTTACGCATAATGTGAAAAATAAATGAATGGTGCACAAAACTAGTGCATCATATTTTTTTTATATAGTACACATAATTAGTATACCATATAAAAAATAGATGATACACAAAAAATATACACCATATAAAAATAAATGAATGGTGCACAAAAATAATACACCTTATATTTTTATCATAATTTCATGTAGTGCATAAAATTAATGCACCATATAGAAAAAAAAAATGAATGGTGAACAAAAAAATACACCATATATTTATTTTCATAACAAAAAAAATGTACCATATATAAAAAAAAGAATGGTGCACAAAAAAAGTGCACCAGCTAATTTTAACTTCCGTTAATCAAGCTGTTAAAAAAGAATGGATGGTGCACAAAAAAAGTGCACCAAGCCTACTTTTGTCACTCTCCAATTTGATGGTATATTTTCGTCACTTTTTTAAGTTTGTAATATATTTTATTCGCGCGTTCTTGGAAACACTTGTGTGAGCCCTTCTTTGTTAGGTTATTCTATTAGGGTATTTGAGATATTAGTGTATTTAATTAGTCTAGTTTTATATTTTTGTACTCTTTTATTCTGGTAGTGTTTAGTAAAATTGCTATTCGTTTTGACAGTAGACGTAGGTCAAATCGACCGTACCACATTAAGTTTGTGACTCTTTATTAACTCAACTTATCGTCTTTATTGTTGTTTTTAATTAATTACTTTATTTAATTTCGTACTCTCCGAGATTCCGATCCAAACAACATTAATTGAGAGGATCTAGGGATTACTTCACTGCGATGAAAAGGAAATCGAGAACTTTTTCAGTCTCGAGTTATTTTTTGTTACATCAGATTTGTGAAAATAAATGGATTGAGTGTCAATCTGGATGATTCCAATAAGAATTCAACTCACAAAAATGAAAACTTACACTTAATGAAGTAGAGTTATGGAGCTCGTATTGTTGACAAAGAATGAAGTTGAATTTTTCATTAGGAATAGATGCAACACAATGGTGATTTCCTGAATGATAAACAATGTGAACAAAAGTTTACTGAATGAAATTTTATTTTGCTATAGTGCGAGTGCTATTTGGGATGATCTAAAGGAACGTTTTCCCCATAAGAAGAATACAACTTTAGTTTAGGGAGTATCTCAGTTTCTATCTATTATATCAATCTGAAAGACCTTTAAGATGAGTGTTGCTCAATATGCTGAAAATCTTCAAAACAGAGGCTGTTGTAGTTTTTGTGGGCTTGAATGATGGATATAGTGTTGCTTGCAGTCAAATTCACATGAAGACGATGAAACCTAATGTGAACGAGGCATATGTCTTGATAATTCAGGATGAGATCCAAAATGGTCTATTAATTGCTTATATGTTGTCCATTAATCATTTTGATCCCACTACTTTATTTTCTGGGAATGGAAAAGAACAAATGCAGAGGCAGATGAAATTCTTTGAACAGTCTACTGGTTCATACTCTGATTATTATTAGACTAAGGAATATATTAGAAAAAAATGCTACAAATTAATATTTTTTTGACTCTTGTCAGCTCAATAGGCATGTTAAAAAAACTTGCTATAATTTTTTTCAGTATCCGACAAATTTTATGGATAAAAAAGGAACACTAATGATACATCACTCTAATGGTCCTCACCCAACTTGAAAATGTAACAATAATTTTGTGCATTTTTTTTTTTATTCCTGATCAGTATATTCAGATATTGCAACATACAAAATCGGGAGAGTCTAATGCAAATATGACAGGAGCACATGTTAACTTAGCATGTAATGTTTTCTACGCTAATGAACATAATGATATACGAATCGTTTATGCACAAACGAATTCACTAATCGAATACAAGCTTGAAGGCAGGGCCTTCTCAAGCTCGTTAGTGGCCTAAAGTCAAAAATAAATCGGAGGCCTTAAGATTTTGAAAAAAAAATAATTTTTTTTAAAAATTTAAAGTCTATTCCTTAAGATGCAAAGTTGTTAATGAATTTCTTATCAAAGTATTTTGAGAACTCCTTTCGTTTCCATATGTATGTCTATTTTTATTTGACACGATGTTTAGAGTTTAACGGAGATTTTTTTTTTTTCAAATCTTGTACCTTAAACTAAAGATATATATAGAATATATCAAAATATTCTTTAATATTATGATCTTAAATATATCTTGTGAAAAAATTGAAACTTAAAAGTTGACAAAAACAATTTTCTTTCTATTGAAATGAAGTAAAAGAAAAAAAAAAATATAAATATTTTTTTTTTTTTTTTAGAAAATCGTATAATAAATTTATTATTGTTAAAAAATATGAGGCCTCAAATTGGGGACTTTAGGCGGTTGCCTTATTTTTAAAGGCATAGAGCCGCCCCTGCTTGAAGGGTACAACCTTTTCATCGAGATGATCGCACAGATCAAAAGGGATGTCATACATGCTGTTTATCAGGTTAGTAGTCTGACTTTTGAGATCTACCGATTCTTCAAGTGAAGAAATATTGTAGAGGATGCAATCTTTGCATTCGCTCCTCCCAATTAACCAATTTTGTACCGGCTTTTATTATTTGTTTTCTTTTGTCAGTTGAAACCAGTCATGGTGAAGCTGCAAGACCAGAAAAAGAGTGATAAGGTGGAGAAACTCAACAAAAAATGGGAGGGGTAGTAATTGTGCTACCAACCCGTCTCCGTCAGCTGTTAGCTCACGGTCTAGCACATAAGACATTGATCTGAAACCAACACTTTTGTGGAAAGCGGAAGCCTTGTGCGGTAGGTTCTTTCACCAAGACATACTTTTGAAGTGCAAACAACCTAGATGTTACAAGTGGAAAGAAGATTCCCACAGGACCAATATATTGTGAATCAACCAGCTATATTACTCAGCTAAGATTAAGATATAAAATTCTATAAGCCCCTGCAACATCGTATAGTTCGGTATCAATACAGTGTAAAGTATGTCCCTTGATGTACATGTCACTGTAAAGATGAAAGCTTCTTGGAACTACATATTATTACTTCACTTTGACAAAGGTTTGTAGTCAAAAACTGGATGCACCTTCACAATACACAATTTAATAATCAATGTCTCTGTATGAAGCATCTGTTGCAATATATTCATTCAAAGCTGTGGAGTATTTTCCGCTGATAAATTGATTAAACTGGTTTCGTTTATCCTGCATGGAGCATACCATATAACACATTTGAAGTCAGAAAACTCCTGTTCAATGTTCAATATCCACAGGAAAAAAGATATAGAATTCCCCTACCTTAACGCCAATGGCAATTGCAGTTTTAAGTTTTATTAGTTCACCCAATCTCAAAGAACCTCTTTTATTGTCTTTGACGAATACAACTGGTACGTTTTTTGAATTAGCCAGGCTTTCCAGTTGTTTGGTCAACAACCGTGGATGACAATCAGATGCTACTAGTATAACCTAAATAACCAAGATAAAGAATGTCAAAGAGTAACAAATTATTGCAGCATACAATAGTACTCGCAATTCTGTGGATTCTAAAATCATGCAGACATCGAATTGGAAGATTACGAAGTACAAAGGGAAATTGACACTTTGAATAAACCAAATGAAATAGAGGATATAAAAACGTTCAGGAATGGGTGAGATAGAACCTGATGTCGAGTAGAATGCATTTTAAGCGATAGTGATGAATGGGTGACATTCTCTCAAGCATTTGCATTACTTCATTCACCCCTATTGAAAACAGTTGCTGCGCATATATCAAATCGGCAACTTGAGTATGAGATGAAGAGAGCAAATCATTTTAACATCCTATATAATGGAAAATTGAAAGGCTTTTCCTTTTCAAAGAAAAAGTTAATTGTGAGTTTGTGAGTAATACACTTCTTCAATAATCCGTAGAGTTGTTGGATAATAAATCTGTCCTATCATCCTCTAATTAAACAGTAAGCTTTTGTTTGTATCATATTCTAAGGAGTTGATTTCTCACAAGTAATAAAATTGGAATTAAGAAGAAGAATAGATCTTTTGAGATAATAACTATTAGTTGAGTAAAGGAACCAACCTTAAACCAAAAATTCTCAGGTGAAGGTCTGTCATATTTTCTGGCTGTCGCTATCTTCCTGCGGCTGGCGTCATTAACATCTTTTGGCCAAAGAGAAGAATGAAAAAAAGAAAGTGACAACTCGAGAAAAGGATGGATAGATTTACCTGTTATTTGCTGCGAGGAGACGGTCCAGAACTTGACCCTCATAGCAACTGGATAATTATATTTATTGATTCATCAGAAATTGCAGCCATTAACAATGCTTAATAACAACAAACTAGTTTTGACTAGTTACACTCAATAGAAAAAAAAAAGTGAAGAATATAAAACGAGATTTGTACTGTCCGTTGAGGGAATGAATTGCCACGAATGGAGACTTGCTCCTATCCGGTGAAAGCAGTAATTGCCATACTAATCTTTCAAATCTAGCCCCTTTGCCCCTCAGTTGCCTATGCAACATTCAGCGTGTATGAACTATATGTTTTCAGAACTTGTTGGCGTTGCTACGTAACACACATATTGTGTATTGTATACATAGTTTGGTAGTATACATATGTACATATCTATTAGATTTTCAGCTTGTAATTGTTTAGGCCCATTTGTAATTGTTTAGTCCATATTACATTGCCTAATCCGGCCCACTATGTGATGTATATAAAGCTATAGTTAGTGGAGGTAGTGGGACTGATCAGATACTTTTCTCACTCTACAAACAAAAATTTTCTCTCTTTCTTACTTTACTCTCTCGAACCTTCTAGGGTTCTTTGGTATTCATCAATGGATTTATTCACTATTTTACATAACATGGTATCAGAGCAAACGTAGTTCGATCCTCTCCTCTCCTCAGTCCTTTGGATCTTACCCGTTAATGGCGTAACTCGATTGTGTGCATCCATCATTCAATGTTGCGGTCAAATACTCGGGTTTGTTGTACAAGACCTTGTCTCTTTCAGGTGTACGAAAGAGAACGGTAAACAGTAGTCGTAACTCTATCTCTCTCGACAGTTAGTGATAGCTCCAGATTTGAACTGAAAATGGGGAAATTTCTTGCTCATAACCTTAGTTGATATCGATTTACTGGTTTTGTGTACATTTTTTAGTTCTGACTCGGATTTGCGATCATTGAAAGCGTAGATTTGTACTTGTTTGTAACTGAAGCTGTTGCTCTATATCACTTGTGTAGATAGTATCTGATTTTTGTTCTAGGGACTATGTTATAGTGGTCTATCTGATTTTTGAGCTGTAGGGATATGTAACTGTGACTGTTGATTGTGAGTCCTTGTCTGCTGGAAATATCTGTTTTATAGTATCTTTCCACATCATTAGGATGATGATTCCTCCGAGTACGAGTACTACTAGTAATTCAACCGATACTACTGGTTTTGAAGAATTGACCTTGGACCCTTCTCATCCTTATTACATTCATTCTTCCAAAAGTTCTAGTCACCAGTTAGTATCAATTCCCTTTAATGGTTCTGGCTTTGCTATTTGGAGGAATAACATGGTCACTTCTTTATCAGCCAAAAATAAATTAGGGATGGTCAATGAAAAATTCCCTCGACTTGATTCACATAATCCTTATTTCCAATTATGGGAAAAGTGTGATCATATAGTTAAGGTCTGGATCACCAATTCTCTTTTTAGAGATATTGCAGTTAGTGTGATATGTCTTTCCACTATAGGGATGTCTGGAAAGACATCAACGATAGATTTGGTCAGTCAAATATTTCTAGATACACACATATCCAAAAGAAAATTAATTCCATTGTTCAAGGGTCTTGCAATATAGCCACATACTTCACTAAGATGACGTCACTCTGGGATGAACTGAATGCTTCTTACATTGGTCCTGAATACATATGTGGTGCATTGCCTAAATTCATCCATAACAAATAATTATTTCAGTTCCTCAATGGCTTAAATGAGGGATATTCCATTATAAAAAGCAACACACTGATGATGACACCCTTGCCATCCATCAGTAAGGTGTATGCTCTCCTCCAATAATATGAAAGCCAAAAGGAGTCCTAGTCTGGTCCCCCTTATTTTTCCCGTGAATCAGCTTCATTCAATGCATCTGCTTTTATCCCTAATCCTGGTAATAGACCTTTTCATCAAAAGGTCAATTTCAACAACAATAAACATAATGCATAACTCATGGGTCACTGATTTGAAAGTACTGCAAGAAGCCCGGTCACAATATTGACACCTGTTATAGGCTTGATGGATTTCCACATGATTTTAAGTTCACCAAGAACAAGAAATCTTCTGCTGCTTGTGTTCAGCTGTTGGACTCTGATATGCAGTCTTATCATTCTGGTTCACATTCTAGACCCCACAAATTGGATTTTGGACATGGTTTTAGCAAGGAACAATACCAACACCTCATGAGTCTGTTCCAGCAAACTCAAATCTCTCCTATGAATCACTCTCAACTTGACCATGCAGAAAGTTCTGGTTTTTCTCATTTTGCAGGTTTGTTAAACAGTTCAGTTCTTACTTTTGCTTGTTACAATATATGTGCTTCAACCCAGTTACTTTCAACCTCCTGGGTACTAGACTCAGGAGCCTCTAATCAGATGACCCCGCATAAACAGCTTCTTCACAACCTACAAACCCTAGGTTATCCCTTTCTGATTACCCTACCTAATGGTTACAAAGTCAAGGTAGTGTCTACTGGATCAATATTACTAAGGGAAGACATTACCTTAGACAATGTACTATTAGTTCCCTCTTTTCAGTTCAACTTACTTTCTATATATCAACTACTCAACCAACTCTCATGCTTGGCTGTCTTTTCTATTTCTTCTTGTAATTTACAGGGCCCTTCTCTGAAGAAGCCACCGAAAATTGGCAAGGCTGAAAATGGATTGTATTACTACCGTGCTGATTCTTCTGCCACTTCACAACCTGAGCATCAGTCAATAAATTTTCCACCTTCTGATTCTAAATATACACATATTTCTAATTCTGTCAATGTTATTCATGAGTCTCTATCCGTAACTCGCTCTTCTTGTAATTCATCTACTGTTTCTAATAAAATAGGCATATTTTGACACCAAAGACTTGGTCACATGCCATATCACAAAATGAAAAATATTTCTTTTCTTCACTCTCAACTTCCTTAAACTCAAACTTTTACCTGTGATGTATGTCCATTAGCTAGAAAACACAGACTCCCTTTCCCACATAGCAGTATCCATTCCACTCTCCCCTTCCAACTAGTCCATATTGATATCTGGGGTCCATACCATACCAAAACATACAATGGCTTCAAATACTTTCTTACTCTTGTAGATGATTTTACCAGAGTTACATGAACCTATATCCTTACTTGCAAAAGTAATGCTCTCTCAATTCTTAAAGCTTTTGTATCTATGGTTAAAGTGAATTTCAAAACTTCTGCCAAACTTTCAGATCTGACAATGCATGTGAACTAGGTAGCAGTTTTGAAGAATCATCCTTTTTTGCTGAAAATGGCATCCTTCACCAAATAACTATTTCACACATACCACAATAAAGTGGTGTTGTGGAAAGAAAATGTAAACATCTTTTGGAAACATCTAGAGCACTACTTTTCCAATCCAAACTTCCTACTATGTGTTGGGGTGACTATGTTCTCACTGCTACTTACCTGATCAATAGACTCCCTTCCAATGTCTTACACAATCTATCCCCTTATGAAAAATTTCATGGTTCCCCTCCATCATATGACTACCTAAGGTCTTTTGGCTGCTTTTGTTATGCCACTACTCCTCTATTTGGGAGAGATAAGTTCTATACCAGGGTTATTCCTTGTATTTTTATTGGCTACCCATGTGGTAAAAAGGATTACAAGTTACTACAACTGTCTAACAAATCCATTTTCTTTTCTAGAGATGTGTATTTTCATGAACACATCTTCCCCTATCCTTCTTCTTCCTCCTATCTCTCTTCCTCCCCTTCCCCATCATATTTTGATTTCCCTCCTCCTTCTTTTACCACTCTATTCCCTTTATCTTATTCAGTTCTAGATGCTATCTCACCTTTTTCTACCCCTCCAGTCATACCTTTTTCTTCTGTCCCTTTAAGAAGGTCAATTAGGCCTACAACTATTTCTCCTTACCTATTTGACTATGTCTACCACTCAGCCTCCCAAACTACCTCTTTTGAAGCTCCATCTACTAAGCCACAATCGTATCACCAAGTTATCTCATCCTGCTTGGCAGGATGCTATGCTTAAGGAGTTTCAGGCTCTTGAAGCTAACAACACTTGGGATCTTGTCCCTTTAATTCCTCATAAAAATTCTATTTCATGTAAATAGGTATACAAAATTAAGCATAAAATTGATGGGTATGTTAAAAGATATAAGGCTCGTTTGGTTATTCAAGGGGATACTTAGAAAGAAGGAATTGATTATAATGAAACATTTTCCCCTATTGTCAAGTTCACTACTATCAAGGTTCTTATTTCTATAGCCATTAAACATCATTAGACTGTTTACCAATTGGATGCCAATAATGCCTTCCTCCATTGGAATCTTTTTGAGGAAGTGTATATGAAACCCCCTCTTGGATTAGAGGTATCTTCCTCTATTCCATCTCCTTCTCCTTTAGTTTGCATACTAAAGAAGTCACTTTATGGTTTGAAACAAACTTCGAGTCAATGGTTCTCTAAGCTTTCTGAGGCTCTATCTCTCTGAGGTTATTCATCTAGTAAAAATGACTGTTCTTTATTCACCAAATCTGTTGATGGCTCTTATATTGTACTTGCTGTGTATGTGGATGACATCTTGCTTGCTCGGGATGACATCCATGAATTGGATGACCTCAAGCAATTCTTAGACTCCCATTTCAAGATCAAGGACCTTGGGTCAGTACATTACTTTTTAGTTTTGGAGATCACTTCTCACTCACAAGGTCACCTCATGACTCAAAAAAAGTTTACTTCTGAGATTTTACCTGAGTTCCATTGTGATAATTTCACAACTGTTAGTGCTCCTCTTGATCATTCTATTAAACTTACGACTGATATGGGGGCTCTACCCACTGATCCATCCATTTAACATTGACTTATTGGGAAACTGAATTTACTTCAACATACTCGACCGAATATCTCCTATTCTGTTCAGCATTTGAGCCAATTCCTTCAGGCTCCCCAGGTGCCTCACTTTCTTACTGGCTTTCATGTTTTACAATACTTATTAAATGCACCTGATCAGGGATTGTTACTTTCTAATTCATCTGATATGACATTACTGGCTTTCTCTGATTCTAACTAGGCTGCTTGTGCTCACTCCCATTGGTCCATGACTGGTTATTTTACCATACTAAGTGGTTCTCCTATCTCTTGGAAGAGTAAGAAATAATTTTATAACCGAGTAAAAAGTTATGGAAATTTCAAGTTTCATTTGTAAAACACCATGATTTGGTCCCGTATCGCATCGCGGAGACATGTAAAATCATAATTGTCAAATTTCAGTGAGACTCCATGATTGTACCACATCGTGGAGAGGTTTAAATTATCATTTGTCCATTTCCAGTAGCTTACCACGATGGTGGCGCATCGCGGTGATGGTTCAAATGACAATTCAGTGGGGCAATACGATATCTCCCCATCACGGAGGTTCCCAATTTCCCAGTCGTCAATTTCCAGTGAGCCACCACGATAGTGGCGTATCACGGTGGCATGTTAAATTGGAATTTTTTTCTTTTTCCTGTTTTGATTAGAAATTTGAAGGGGCTCTTTGGTCAATTCCTAAGTCCCCAATTCATGAATAACACCAAGATTAAACCAATTCTAAGCCTATTATGCTTATTTCATCTATTCACTCTCAAAAGAAAATCCTAAAACTCAAACTTTCTCTCCAAGAAATCCAATTTCTCCATTAATTCTCCAAAATATTTCAAGACCAAGGATTCATAGTTCAAGATTTAGGATTTCCAATTCAAGAACTCCAATAACTCATCTTCAAAAGCATAATAGGAATCCAAGATTCAAGCTTTTCATAGAAGATCATCAATTAAGGTATGTGGGGTTTTTCAACAAAGATAATCCTTTCATTCTTGTACCCAAGACTTATTTTATTATAAATTTACTGAATTTGTATATGATTTCCCATGAAATTCAAGTTAGGGTTTTTACCCATTATTGATATTTACAAGCTTATGAGATTTCCATTACTTTAGAAGTTGAATTGCATGATTATGTTCATATCTTCATGCATATTGCAGAAATTTCCAGATTTGAAGTTGAATTATAAATATTTACATTACTAAGCATGAATATTATGTTTTAACATGAGTTTGATGCATGGGTCATTAAGCCCTAATTAAAGATTGCTATTTCAAGATTGTTTATGCTATGAGCACCCTATGATAAGATTATTCTTAGATTTTTGACAAAGATTTGACCTTTTGGTCCTAAGCTAAGATAAAGAATCCACATTGTTCATATGACTTGAGATTTAAAGAAAAGAAAGAGCATAATTGGTTTTCTTGTAAATCCTTGTGCTAATTTTGAAGTGGATTTCCTAAGATCCTGAGCATAGGAATAGGAGTAGTATTTAGCACCGAGATGGGTATGTTATCAAAGTTTCATGCTCTAGAACTACGTTCCCCTATAGGATTAAAATTATTCCCACTTCTACGTGGATGCCTAAGATTGTGATCACTTAAGATAAAAAGTTTTATTCCGATGGCAAGGATAGAACAAATCTCCCGAACGTGGGTAAGATGTTGGACTCCATGAATGCTTACATGGTTTATGTCAGTTAGAAGAACCTCCCAAAAGAAGTTCCCTACTCTTAAAACAGTCTATTAGTTTAAAGCCTTAAGATAAAAGCATACGTTTTGGAAGTTATGGTTTTAATATTCTTAAAGTCTTAAGATAAAGTATTTTCCCTTACAAAAAGCTTTTTAAGGCATTTTCCCTAAAGCTATAAGATAAAGTGCTTTTCCTTACAACTTAATAGTAAAAATTTTCAAAATAATTTCTCAAAAAAGGGTAATAGAAAACTTTTAGAAAACTAAGTGTGAAGGCTCACATTTTATTCAGATTATGCTTTACAGAAAGATAATAGTTACAGATTTTAGCTTTTAGATTTCAGATTTAAGAGTGAGTCCTTTCCATTTTTAGACCGTATGATTTAAAGAGAGAGTACAGGTACAACCTTTAGAAATAAATATTATGACTCACTAGATTTATAAAGTATGATTTGCTTCTCATTATTTTAGATTTAAGATATTCTAGCTTGTGTAAGTCATTTTAATTTAGCATGCATTATTTTTATTATGATGATGAGATAATATTTTACTTATGCATTTCACCCCCATATACTCAGTACATCCTCAAATTACTGATCCATATATACGCCTATATGCTATATTGTCTTATAATGTAGGTATAAGTTTTAGTACGCACATTCAAATTCAAATAGTTGCAGATTCCAGCCAGCAAAATGATTAGTCCTTCTGCTTCGGGGACTTTAGTTAGATTTATTTATGTTCTTTACTTTATTACTTATATGTATTGATTAGTGGTAGTTGGGATCGCATCCTAGCTATCCATATTCAGTATAGTAGATGCTTTACAGATGTCAGTCAGATTCAGTTATGTATATTTCAGTTTCGTCCCTCAATTTTATCAGAATGTAAATTTGTATCGGTATTGTATCATTATGTATTCCATTATTATTATGTTTCCACACAGTCAACTTAATATTTATTTCATATTTAATCAGTTGCTTAGCAGTATACCAGTTGATAGGTTAGTTTGGGATCACTTATGGTCCTAGGCACTGTATGGCATCTCGAGACCATTTTCGAGGCGTTACAAACTTGGTACCAGAGCACAAGGTTTAAGTGTCCTAGGGTGGTTGTGAATCCGTGTCTAGTAGAGTCTTGCAGAATGGTACGGAGACGTCTGTACTTTTCTTTGAGAGGCTACGAGGCATTTAAAAAAAGTTTCCTTTCTTTCCTACTCTAGATCGTGCAATAAAGTTATTTTCTCAAAATCTTCTGTCTATTTGTGTCTTACCCTAAAATTCTTCATCTATGACTTATTCTTGAGATAACATGATCAACAAGTTCTAATTCATCCCCAAATAATGCTTTCAGATTTACTTCCAAAAATTTCAAAAGTTACACAAAGGGATTGAGAGGATCTAGTGTGTCATATGATCCTTAAGTTGAAATTTATGTTCTCATCCTTATAAGTTGTTTAGTTGAGACAAAATTAACTATGTATTCAGATTTCCCAGTAACTATTTCAATATAGATAGTGCCTATGCTCATGAGAGGAGATAGTATGACCCTAGACTGTTAAATATAGTGTGAATTTGAGGGATATTATGAAATTCAGTGTTATGATTTATGAGTAGTAGAACGTTATTATAGTTGGAAGTATAGGTATAGAAGAGTAGTGAAAAGAAAAGTGGGAATGACGATTGATAAAAAATATAGAGACAAACTTATGCATGTTGTCGAGATGTGTTAAGCTGATATCTCTTTATGTGTTAGTTTAGTATAGGGTGAAGAAGGAGTTATTAGTTAAGGTGAATTGTTGTTTGCTTGAAGTATGGAAGGAGTTATTGACGGTATTTATCGTGTTAGAAAAATTTAGGTGTTTAAGAGGGTAAATAGTAATAATGGGCGAAAGGAGGATATGTTGATGGATTGTAAATGAGATAGGCCATATGATTATAAATGATTATTGTTGCTATGAAGTTCTAGTGGACTAGTGTTTCTTGATGTTTTATTTTATAGCTTCCAAGATAGAATTATATGTAAGGTGGGTTATTAAATCATGTTTATCACTAGACAGTAAGTTTGAACAGTGGATAATCATCAAGGTGGAAGTAATAATTGCTCGGTTAGTGATGCTACTTATATGGAAGTGATATATTAGGCTTGAACAGTATGTGCAAGATTTTGAGTTCAGTTATTTGTAATTAAGCATGATGTTGTATGTATGATGAAGAAGTAAGCCCAAGGTGATATGGGGTTTCATTATTTTCTAAGGTTATTACGTATTGTGAGTGGTTAGTTTTAGTAGCATCGTTGGGTTGCTAAGTGGAAGAAGACTAGTTATATGGTATATAGTGTTCTTAATAGCTAAGTTAAGGAGTTGAGTATGGATGAATGATGTTGAGCCTTTTTGGTATGATCTTGATTCTTATGATTTAGAAATATAAGTCTAGAGATATGATATTTGTAGGCCATGACAGAAGTATCATAATTCACTAAAGGTTGGGGATATCCATGTTAAGTGTTAGAATCTAAGCTTGAAACTTTGAGGATTGAGCAAATAAAAATAAGAGTTGAATGCTCTAGATGGTGTGAACTCAGGATATGGTGATACTCATGAAGATTCTAAGTTAATAAGTGTTTAAGTAATTATATGATGACTACTGCCCCATAGAAAGATAGAGTTGTATCTTAAAAGGAAGTATTAGCAGTGGGTTTTACACTTTCAGGTGGGGTTTTTCAGAGTGAGTTATTATTTATATATATTGTTGTATCCTAGAATCTAGAATACAGTGGTTGTAGTTCAGTTTAAAGTTTAGTAAAGGAGTTCCATAGACTTAGAATGATAGCTTAAAGCTAAGGGGGAGATGATAGAATGAGCAATAAGGTCAGACTTCCAGATTCTAGTAGTGATGCCAGTGTAGAAAAACCAGTAATGGAGGATGATGACCGACCCATTCTCATCTCAGTAAAAATTTTTGTACTTTAATTATAACAATATCTACTCATGTCATACGGTCCGCTCTATGATCATAGTTCTATTCATGCATATAATAGAAAATCATGTACTCATGCATTATAGTGTGTTCAGTTTTAATACTCATGTAAAACTCTTGATGATCAGAGAGATTCGAATTTATATCATATACGTCTTCAGGTTTGATCTCTTTAATGAATCCATGCCATGAGTGCTCCATTCTTTAAGCCTCAATAAAGTATCAAGCAATGCTTGGTATCCCTTCATGTTATGAATCCTGATATTCCAACCTTTCAGTGACCTTCCCTTAGATCGAGAGTGATGATGAGCAATTATGTAGATAGAAGAGAGTGAATGTGTCATGTTAGGAATGATGGTTGTATACTTATCGTATTGTAAGTCTATAAGTTTGAAAAATATTAAGGTAAATATTTTGTATATGACTTGGTTAGTTAAGAGTATTTCTATGTGTGTTTTCCTAGGATTAGTGCATAAAAGTTTCTCTTAATAAAGGTTTCTAGAATATGAAAAAGATGCTTTCATGAGCATTTGTTTAGAAGTGCATATGTGGTTATGAAGATAGACTTGATTGTCATGATGGTATGTAAGAGGTTGAATTTGGTTTTTATGATGGTAGGAAGAATTATACTAGAGGTGAGTAGCTATGACAGTGCTTGGAGTATTGAATTCATGGTTCAGACTAATATTATGGTGTGGTGTTATATGTAGAACCTTGTGATTTCGAGTTAGGTTTGACCACGATGAGGGAATTTAGTCCAGTTAGACTGTAATAGACGGATTTATCAATGCCATGTGAGAATTATAAGCTAAATCAAGCGAGTAGGGTATCTAAAGGGAATTTTATAGTTGAGGGAGTATTTGAGAAGTGATGCTAAGCTTGAAAGTGAGAAGTTGCATTGTTTATGGCCTAGTGATTCTATCCTAGTTTATGATTTATAGGACTATGTTTCATGCTATAGAGTTGTAGCAATGTTGAAATTTCTTATTCAGATGTCTTGTTCAGATTATGTCCAAAGTTCTTCACTCTCTAATATCGTTAGAGTTTCTTAGAAGAGTGTTGAAGGAATGCTCTATTTAGGTATGAGCATTCAGTATGATTCAATCTGTATATCTAGTAATCCAGTATAACAGTCAGACAGATAAATTTCTATAGTTTTCCATCTTCTGATTTAGTCTAATCTTACTACCTGAAATTTCATTAGTATGGCCATCCCATAAGGTAGTTTTTTCGTATCCATGTAAATTGTGAATCCAGCTCAGTATGTGCATCAGACATCAGATTCAGAATTCAAATATTTAGTCATGATTTAGTTCATAAGTATTCAGTGAATGATCCTAGTTTTCCAAGTATTCCAGCCTAGATTTAGTCGAAGGTAATAGTCTTCCTTCATTCAGTTCTTTTTTCGTCTCATATTCAGCTATGTATCTATCTTCATGTGAAGTCATGCACTCACAGGTTAGTTCAAAAGCTCAGTATGCTTTAGATTTAGTCTTTCAGTTTATTCCAGTTGTGCATGACAGCTTATAGCGTCAGATTCCTCAGTATTCTTAGTCTAACTAACAACATTAGAGGTCGAATATTTCCAAGGAGGAGATATTATAACCCAGTACTTTTCTTAACTTAATTTGAAGTCTAGAATGTCAAGCGTGAGATTCATGAAAGAATGACTTTCCATACATGTGCAATTTTCTAATTTTAGACCCTTCAATGCATAGGAAATTGAATTAGCTTTCCAACGATATAAGATTTGACTTAATCCGATAATTGAGTAAGAAGTTATGACGATTTTAAGTTTCAATCGTAAAATACCATAATTTGGGATCGTAGCTCATCACGGAGAAGTGTAAGATCCCAATTCAGTGAGACTCACAATTGTACCGCATCGCGGAGAGCCCAAATTCCCATTTGTCCATTTTCAGTGGCTTACTGCGATAGTGGCACATTGCGGTGATGGCCCAAATGACAATTCAGTGGGGAAAAGCAAAGGCTCCGCATCACGGAGGTCCCCAATTTCCCAGTCGTCAATTTTCAGTGAGCCACCATGATAGTGGCGCGTCGCAGTGGCATGGTAAATTGGGATTTTTGTTCTTTTTTCAATTCTGCTTAGAAATTTAAAGGGGCTCTTTGGTCAATTCCCAAGCCCCCAATTCTTGAATAACACCAAGATTAAACCTATTCTAAGCTTGTTATGCTTAGTTTATATATTCACTCACAAAAGAAAACCCTAAAGCTCAAACTTTCTCTCCAAGAAATTCAATTTCTCCATTAATTCTCCAAAATATTTCAAGACCAAGGATTCATAGTTCAAGATTAAGGATTCCAAATTCAAGAACTCCAAGAACTCATCTTCAAAAGCATAATAGGAATCCAAGATTCAAACTTTTTATATAAGATCATCAATTAAGGTATGTGGGGTTTTCAACAAGGATAATTCTTTCATCCTTGTGCCCAAAACTTATTTAATTACAAATTTACTGAATTTTTATATGATTTCCTATAAAATTCAAGTTAGGGTTTATACCCATTATTAATATTTACAAGCATATGAGATTTTCATTGATTTAGAAGTTGAATTACATGATTATGTTTATATC
Organism: Capsicum annuum; assembly: GCF_002878395.1. NCBI lineage: Eukaryota > Viridiplantae > Streptophyta > Magnoliopsida > Solanales > Solanaceae > Capsicum > Capsicum annuum. Next base: position 133,218,315 of record NC_061111.1, read on the forward strand.
TTCATGCATATTGCAGAAATTTCCAGATTTTAAGTTGAATTATAAATGTTTACATTACTAAGCATGAATATTATGATGTTTTAACATGAGTTTTATGCATGGGTCATCAAGCCCTAATTAAAGATTGCTGTTTCAAAATTGTTTGTGCTATGAGCACCCTATGATAAGATTATTCTCAGATTATTAATAAAGATTTGACCTTTTGGTCCTAAGCTAAGATAAAGAATCCACGTTATTCATATGACTTGAGATTTAAAGAAAAGAAAGAGCATAATTGGTTTTCTTGTAAATCCTTGTGCTAATTTTGAAGTGGATTTTCTAAGATCCTGAGCATAAGAATGGGAGTAGTATTTAGCACCGAGATGGGTATGTTATCAAAGTTTCATGCCTCAGAACTACGTTCTCCCATAGGATTAAGATTGTTCCCACTTCTACGTGGATTACTATGATTGTGATCAGTTAAGATAAGAAGTTTTATTCCAATGGCAAGGGTAGAATAGATCTCTTCAATGTGGGTAAGAAGTTGGACTCCATGAATGCTCGTATTATTTATGTCGGTTAGAAGAACCTCCCAAAAGAAGTCCCCTACTCTTAAAACAGTCTATTGGTTTAAATCGATAAGATAAAAGCATACGTTTTGGAAGTTATGGTTTAAGATTCTTAAAGTCTTAAGATAAAGTATTTTCCCTTAAAGAAAGCTTTTTAAGGTATTCTCCCTAAAGCCTTAAGATAAAGTGTTTTTCCTTATAGCTTAATAGTAAAGATTTTCAGAATAGTTACTCAGAAAAGGGTAATAGAAAGCTTTTAGAAAACTAAGTGTGAAGGCTCACAGTTTTATTCAGATTATGCTTTACAAAAAAATAATAGTTACAAATTTCAGCTTTAAGATTTCGGATTTACAAGAGAGTCCTTTCTATACTTAGACAGTATGATTTAAAGAGAGAGTACAAGTACAACCTTTATAACTAAAATGTTATAACTCACTAGATTTATAAAGCATGATTTGCTTCTCATTATTTCAGATTTTAGATATTCTAGCTTGTGTGAGTCATTTTCATCTAGCATGCATTGTATTTATTATGATGATGAGATAATGTTTTACTTATGCATTTCACCGCCATATACTCAGTACCTCCTCAAAGTACTGATCCACATATACGTCTATGTGCTACATCGTATCATAATATAGGTATAAGTTTTAGTATACACATTCAGATTTAGATAGTTGCAGATTCCAACCAGCAAGATGATAAGTCCTCCTACTTTGGGGACTTCAGTTAGATTTATTTATGTTCTTTACTTTCTTACTCATATGTATTGAATAATGGTAGTTGGTTTCGCATCCTACCTATCTATAGTCAGTATAGTAGAGGCTTCACCGATGTCAGTAAGGGTCAGTTATGTATATTTCAGTTTTGTCCCTCAGTTTTATCAGAATGTTAAGTTGTATCTATATTGTATCATTATGTATTCCTCCATTATTATGTTTCGGCATAGTAAACTCGGTATTTATTTCATATTGAATCAGTTGCTTAGAAGTATGCCAGTTCATGGGTTAGCTTGGGATCACTTGTGGTCTTAAGCACCGTGTGACATCTCGAGACCATTTTTGGGGCGTTACACTAACTCAAAGGTACGACCTAAGTAATCACACTAGCATCTTCAGGTTTCATAATCATAGTAGAAACTATTACTGACATAATCAAGGTCTAAAACAAAAATGCCTAACCATGGAATAATTATGCATAATAATATAATCATATGATAAAAAAATCAGAACCATACCTCAAATCTCAATACCAGTCTGATAGTTCAAGCTTCACGAACTAGCCATAATAGCATATAATAATATTAAAGTAATCGGCTAGTTCGAACAAAAAATACCTAACTGAGCCTTTCATAAACCATTGTCATAGGCTCATAAGGTTCAATCAACACTCAGTAAACAACAGTCAGAGCCTATACCTATGCGACCACCCATAAGGCTGATAGATACAAACACCATATAATATACGGCAAGTAGCACTCATACCTATACCTATGCAACCCCTCATAAAGCTGATAGATATTGAAAATACTGGTGATAGGCAATGCACATACCAGAATTAATGTTGTGTAAGTCTATAATACTATATCTAATCCAAGTATCATAATGTAACCCAGTGTATACACCTCCCCCATCTCGACGGCTTACAAAGGCAGGACCTATGATGACCTCTCTTCTCCAACACGATGGTTCATGGAAGAAGAGATCCCTAGGGGGTTTGAGAGTACCCGTATACACCGACCTGTTCCCGATCATGGATTTCTAATAACCATCATCATCATTAGTCCACTTGTCCACTACTATATATATATATATATATATATCCAACATATCCATAGCATTATAATCTAGGAAAAAAACATCACAATCCATTGGGTAGCATATTATACATCATACTTAAGGTCATTAGACTAAATTATGCCTAATATGCTAGCAACCTAAGGTAATATGATCATAGAAGTATAATAAGTATTTCACCTTAAGGATCACTTATCCTTCTAGCTCTCAGATTCATAATTTTGGCTAAGTCACAATGTTCTACCTATAATAACGTCCTAATATCCCTATTTAACATGCAATATATATAAAGCACCAACTTGAATCATCCATGAATTATTCTATTCACTCTATAATACCAAAATGCCTCCACTCTATAAAATATTAATCTATACGTCATTAGGAGTAAAACGATAACCATACTAAAATAATAAGGGGTGGGGTCAAATTTTGGGTCAAGAATGGGCCGCAAGGCTGACAAATGAAATCCAAAATTGAAATCTTCACGAGGTCCCTCAAAGGAAAAGGAATGTATGCTTAAAAGTTACGAACAAATGCAGCAAAAATCAGGTCTCAAATCAACCCTTAAATTTTAGGAATTTAAGGCCTAATTTGAAGAATTTTACCATGAATTAGTATGAAAATTGAAGGAAAGTTTAATGGGAAATGACCTAAAAGATTTAGGTTAGCTTACCTTTGCTTATGTGAATAATTTCCCACGTTTTCTCTCTTTGGCTCTCAACTTGGGGTAAAAATAATGGAAGAAATAGTAGAAAATTGGGTTGAGAAAAGGGGAGAAAGGGTACAGATGCTGCCAAAGTGGACATCTGGGTGCTAAAGAGGCATCTCGATTAGTTTAGCAGTCTGGAAGGTTGGCTCAGGTACCGTTAAAGTGACACTTAGTCACTAAAGCAGGGGTCCACTAAAGCAGCCTCCATGCCACTAAAGAAAACTAGCTCAACTTCCCATGGCTGCTTAAGTGGTTTTTGAATTCTTAAGTGGTCACACCAGGTACTAGATACCTAATTTTTGCTAATTCTAAAATAGACTTCGATCAGGTGCTAAGGATTCATTTAGAACCTCGTACGCGTAAACAAAATATGCTATCATACCATATTCAACATTTTAGACTCAATGAAACCATTAAAAATTTCATCCAAAATTATTTTGGCCAAGTGTAGGGTGCACATCTTGAAACACTTCAAATTGTGGCCCTTGAAAATTTCTTAATCTTTAATCTTACTGCCTTGGTTATGACTCACCCTACAAGTTGTAGAGTGTCTTAATGGGTTATGTCACCTAGTAGTAAGGTATCTAGTGAAGGGTTTTAAGTCACTGTCTTAGCTACAACTTATGGGTATGAGTTATAAGGAGAGGTGATAAGTCATTGGCTTTAGTCATAATGTGAGTAGTGTATTAGTGGTTGAGTTCTAATCTTAGTACGAGTGATTCACTATGAGCCATAAGGAATCATTATAAGTCGTGATAACTAATCGTAAGGTGTTCAGTGTTCAACTAATTTGGTTCTGTCCTGATTATGACTCAGGCCCTATGAGTTGTAGGGTCAAGTTACGAGTGGTATGGTAAAGTCATAAAGACAACAGTATTGGGGTCTTGGAGATTGTCCTGGTTATGACTTATGGTGATGAGTCGTAAGATGTAGTTATGGGTCGATGTTGGACTCATAGCCAATGACGACATTCTTATAGCTTTTTAGTTGAGGGCATTTTAGAAATTTCCATCTTTTCCCAAACACCAACCCACAACCTATAAAGAACTATTAAGGCTTTATTTTCATCCAAAATTCATAAAAGGAAACACTCTTTTCTCTTAAATTCTCTTTAGCCTCCATACTTAGGATTTTATAGAGATTGATTACTTAAGGCTTAAAAGGATGATTTCTCTCTGTAATCTTCATGATTTCGGAATGTGACTCTTTCCACATTATTAATTTCTTAAAAGCATGTGATTTAAAGTATTGTTCATGAGTCATTGACATAGTTTTGAAACAGGAGTTGAGGGTTTTGAATGTTTATTATTGAATAATATTTGCTCATGGTTTAATTATGATTTTCCATGATTTTATTATGGTTTTTGCATACGTGGGTGCATGGGAATGGTGATATAACGAAGGGATCTTGGTTAATCCCCAAATTGATGATTTTTCTTAACTTTGGCTTTGATAATGGTATACCCTCAACATTTGTAAGATTTCCAATGAGAATGGCCTTGTCACATGATTTGACTTAGTTAATTAAACTAATTTTTGGTCATACAAAGTTAATGAAGTATAAATAGATTAAGACAGTCCTTGAGGCCATGAATTCTTTTGAATTAAAGCCTTGAGGTTTGAATTGGCTAAGTAGGTTTGAGTCCCAAATGTTTAATTAATTTGATATTCTATTTGGATAATAGATCCGAGTCCTAAAATTATTGTTTACTTTTATAGGGTTTGAGTCCCAAAATGATTGTATACTTGGATATCTTTTGACTGATGGGTTCGAGTCCTAAGTTGGTTGAATGGATGTTACAGCATGATGATATCAACTTGCAAGTAATTTTGGTATGACGATACCAATAGGGTGCCTCTATCTATAAGGAAATTAATAAATATGATACATGTTAAATGTTTTAATTAGGCTTTAAAGAGGGTTGTGTAGCTAAGTTGTGAAGGTGGAGGTCCCGAGGGATTAATCCTAGAAACCGTATTTGCCAGCGTGAGGTCAAAATAGCCTGAGGCTTGAGACCTCTTACTTATTATGACTGAGAGGTTTGAGTCCCTCGTATTATATGATTGGGAGGTTCAAGTCCCCTATATCATACTATATGATTGGGTGCTTAAGTGTAATGCCCCAAATTTGATACTCGAAATACTACACGGTGCTAACAATCCCGAAGGACCACTAGCTAACACATGACTGGGTACCTACCTGCAATAACTATAACATAATACTGTATAATGTGGAAGATGGGATGAAATTTGCCATAAGGTTCAATACTGAAACATAACTGATAAAAATAATATCTGAATAATATGGTATCACAATACCAAAACTGAACAACTGTCTAAACATACTATAGTCTGAAAGCCTCTAACGTTCTAAATAAGGAGTTAATGAGATATGTCCCCAACTAACTCCAACTGCTGAAATAAACTAAGTACCGAAAAAATGAAATAATCAAATAATAACATCCTCGAATGATGAGGACTTACTGCTAGTCTGTATGCTGAATGTTTGATCTACTAAGGGTGCTCTGGATCTCGTGCTTCTGAACCTATGGTCTAAAGTACCATGGTGCAAGAGAAAAGTATGCGTCAGTACGTGGAAATGTACTGGTATGCAAAGTGAGTTAGGCTGAATGCATGGGTTCATATGTATGAGTAATACTAACTAACTGAGTAACATGAGCATGAAAATACATGCATAAATATGTGAACTGTAATTGAGGTCATGATAACACTGAACCTAAATACTGATAACATGAGTTTCATATAACTGATATACTATTAACTGAGTGACTGTGTCTGACATTCCTGATTCTGATGGAACTAGCTGAGTTTCGAACTGAGCTGAGTGACTGCATCTAACAGTCCTGAACCTTGAAAAACTATCTGATTTCTTTTACTGAGACTGAAACTATAGGAAGTAATTATCTAACCGACATGCCCCAATTAGGCTATTACAACTGAGTTGGGGTCCAATCTGTAACCCTAATTAGAAGGGTGTCAATATCACGCCATTGGTAAGGACAAGCTGTGAGTGACCCTTATCTGATAAGTACTCTAATGAGAATGGTGGGAACCTTATCTGATAGGTTAAGCCTCCCCATCAACCCTCATCTGGCAAGTTTTGATGTCTCAATGTACACTGGCTACGTAGTTCTGGAATGCAAGGATTACTTCTAAGAGTCACACCCTCTACTCGTAGGTGAGTTCCCATCCTTGGGCTCACTCGGTGTTAAATCCTACTCCCAACTAAATAGACACTGAAGTGATTATACTAGACTGAACTGAATTGAGTTCACTAAATTCCGTTGACTGACGGAATACTACTGATACCTGATAACTGACTGATATTATTGGGATTACTTATATTTTCCTGAGTCATGTGACTGACTGAATTCTACTAATCATGGCTTGCCTGGGAGTATAGTGAAAACTGACACTGGCTCTAGGTACACAACTAAATTGTCGGGTACAAGTACCCCCAGGACTTGATAGCATAAAACTGACAAGACATGACATATCTTGACATATGACCATAGTCAATAATTCATAGTATAATCATTGGGAATTTTCATGAAGTATTTGCATGTCATAAGCTTACACATGAGTAGGAATGCATATAAACATGTCTTAATTTCATATGACTAATCTCATGAGAATTACATCAATCCATTACAATGAATAACAATAACATGGGAGTTATTTTGAACATAAGGGTAAAACATGGATTCATCAATTTGGTCATAATTGAGTCATAAAGAATAATTCCTATCCTCTTAGGCATTTTATCAAACACCTTGCATGCATAACTTTAGGGTTAGGCATGAACATTGAAATAATACATCATGGCAATATTTTGCACTTCCAATTAAAGAATTCCAACCATATACTAATATATTTTTATGATATTTATTAAAGATTTCAACTTGAAAATCAAGCAACACCATAAACAAGGATATAATTCAATTCGTAACATGGAATTCAAAGTTTATATTTTTAAAAGGGTTTATCGAGCTTCATGGGTGAAAGGAACCCATAAATCAACTTAACATACCTTAGATGAAAGCTTCTTGAAGACTAACGGTGAAATCCCTTGAATTTGAATCTTTTATGAAACCCTAGGGCTTTTTCTTGAGAGATTTTGAGAGAAACCAAGTATATTTAGCTTCAAAGTGGCTGAATCTCGTGCTTTTGGGATATATAAGGGTGGAAAATAACCCTTTTGTCCTAAAGAGTTTGGGGCTGGAAGCTAAAAATTATACCCAACCAGAGTTAGCAAGGCGCCGCCCTGCCTAGTCCGCTGGACTTAGCAAGGTGCCGCCCTACCTCGTCCATCGGACTAAGTAAGGTGGCACCCCGCTTGGAGCAACGCGATACCCAGGGCAACGCATGCTTATCGCCTCGAGCTACTGGTTTGGGCAACCAAACATGCCCTTATGCTATTTCAAAAATTTCAAAACTCACCTGAGATTTACTATTAACTTGCCCCATCATAATGCAACTTTAAAATCGACAAACGGAGGTCGGGAAGGTCATTAAATAAATCCCCAAAGTTTAGAGGCTTAAAATGAGACTAAGTCCCTAAACACTTAGCTAAAATTTCTAAGTGTTGAATCCTTCATGGAGCTTTAAGGGAATGAATTTGACTTAGACTTTTACAGGGTATTACATTAAGTCACCTTAGTATATGGGTGAAAGGTTCGAGTCCCCTATGCATGTAAAATTATTCTCCGGTTTGTGCAGCTGCACAAACTGAGGCCTGACTAAGGGGCGAGAGTTGGAGCCCATATAGCCTGTGGGTGTTATTAATATGATAGCTAATATACACAACCCAGGCTAAACATTCAAAGTTTCATGTTAAACCTTGTTCCTTACCTAATCATATTACTTATGTATGTATATGATGATGTGCATAAGGTCTTGATTGGATTTGACTTGGCATTATTTTATCCTCTATCCTTGAGTTACATGCTAGCAATTCAATCACAAATCATCTCTAGACACTGTATCACCATGCAATACCGACACCAAAACTTCTTTTATTATTCCTGCACAATGATCAGGTGGTCGAGTTAGTTCGTGAGTTGACATTAAAGTGGTGTACTTCCATACTATAGAAGACTATATTTCATGGTCCATATTTCCTATGTCATAGACCTTGTTTAGGCTTTGTTTTGTCTACTTTTTGGGGCATGTCCCAATATTTTATTGATATTCAATTTTGTAGAGGCTTTGTCGAAATATTGTAGACTTGGGTGGTTTGGTAAATTGTGTTGGTGATGGACCGTTGTCTAATTACTAATGGTTTGTATGAACATATCATGAATTATAATTAGTTTTATTATATGTTATCTTGTTATATATTAGAAATTCATCCCACGTTTGAGAATGTTATGTTGGTTTGATTAGGTTAAAGGGACGATATCTGGACTACGTGGGACTTGAGATACCCGTCATGGCTAGACCCTAGTTTGGGTTATAAAAAAGGTAGTATGAGAGCCTAGGTTCAAGGTTAATTGGGATTCCATAAAGCCGTGTCAAGTGGAGTTTTTATGGGTCTGTAGCGCACCACACTTATAAAGGTGACGCAACAAGACATTTAGGAATTTTCCCTTTCTTATTTTTCTATTTCATGCTATAGAGTCTAAGGAATCGAATCTCTCTAATTCCCATTTTTTATCCTTTCATAAATGCCTCTGAGGAGATCTTAAACTCATGAAAACTCTTTTATCCCTCTGAGAGAAATATGGATGAAGCTCGTTCTACCAATAGGTACAGACTCGGTCTAGGGTCGTTGTTTTTGATTGACCTCATGGAGTCCCACTAGTCCCTATAGATCTTTCTTTAGGTGGTGACACCTCAACTTAGTTACCTCAAAGAGATATTTTCAATGCAAAGTTTTGTCGATCTATTCAGTTATTGACTGAGACAGTGGTCTCTCTATCACATCAGTCTGGTCTTATGGGTGGGAGAAAGAGTTTAACAAGGATGGGGGAAAGAAAGATTAATAAATATAGATATTTAGAGCAGGGTAGAGGTTGTCGCAATACCAGAAGTCATGGGAGACAATGGACTATAGAAAAGAGTTAGGAAAAATCTGGGTTTTACCCATCGGCTACAGCCCCTTACCACCTATTACAAGAATGTTAATTTTGAAATAGTAGTGGTCTTAGGGCACGAGGTACCCCATACCAGTCTATTAAAGCCTAGTTAGTTCTACCCTATCCTCCTTACTAGTTTTGTATCCAGTTACAATATGGGTTTTGTCATGAAGGAAAGAATCATTATTTTAGTTGTGCTTAGATTGGTCACATGCAGTGGAATTATCCTTCTAGAATTGCTTCTAGAGCAAACAATGTCCATATGGCCACTTCATTATATCTAGCATAAGATGGTGCTACCTAAAATACCGTCACTAACCAAAATCGTCTTGATGCTCTTTCAGATTATTGGGAGTCTAACGAATCTCCTGATGTTATCCTAGGTATGTTAAAACTCTTTTCTTACAATGGGTATAATTACTTGATCTGGGGTCCACTCTTCCCTATAATGTGACCCTATTTATGGTTGTGCAGTTTAGGCCTTAGTCCTGAGTGTATTTCGGACCTCTTTTTTGTCTCTACCCTAGTAGGTGACTCGTTGGTTGCTTAGATACCAATAAATAGATCGTAAGAACAAACTTATAAAGATAGATTTATCAGTATGTAAAGTAAAGAGTCAGATTAAACAACTTACAAATTTTATTCAAAACTTCAACGAAAACATTACAAGAGAGATTGGGCAAGAGAAAATTTCTAATGGGTGGAAATTTTCGGATGCCTTCTCTTATGATACAATTCGTCTCATATAGACAAGAGAAATGAGGATTATAAATCTGAAGTGTACACTTGTAAGGCTATGATCAAGTCTGGCCATGCTTTAGTCTTTTCTTTTGAAAAGCAGATGAAAGCTGTCCAGCTGTCCTGAATGCTTTTGAAAAGCAGATTCCTTTGGCTGATTGCTTCTTCTTTTGAAAAGCAGATTCCTTTGGCCTATTGCTTTTTCTTTTGAAAAGCAGATTCCTTTGGTTTTTTGTACAGCTGATTGATTGCTTTTTAGAAAAGCATCTGGTCCTATGAATTCCTACTAGGAATAGTAGAATGCCTCTTCAAAAATAATTCCAGTTCTTTGAACCTCTATTTTTGAAGGGGTCATTTCATTATTCTTAATAGGGGTCCATATAGGCCATAGCTATTCCTTTGGGGTTTAGCATATCCCCATTGTTGTCGCTACTTCCTGTGGAGGAAGCTTCTTCTAGAAGTTGTAATACTTCTTCTTCATTGGCTTCTTGGCTTTCCATATCTTGCAAAGCCCTTCTTAATTTCTCTTTAAGTTCCTTTTTACTCTGTGAGGCATTGGTTGAAGAAGATGTTGTTTTTCCTTTATCAGGAGTTTTTGGAGCTGTAGGCTTGGGGGTCCAGCCTTTAACCTTTATCTCTTTGGATAAATATTTAATTCGGTCCTATTCTCCTTTGGCGAAATTCCAGGAGATGATATAAGAGATTCACTTCTTAATAAAAAATTTACACATTTGAATGTGCTCTGGAAGGGTTGTACATCCTTCTTTTGAACAAAACTCTGTAAAGCGGTTAAGGAATTGTTGAGGAAGGATTTCTTTAATCCCTCCGAAGTATATCCACCACTCGTAAAACCATCGTGGTATGATAGCTTCTACCATAGCAGGACAGTATTTAACAAACCAGGTGTGTCCTGGTCTAACATAGAGAAAGTTGAACCAAGCCGACTTGTAGTCATACCAGTTGTAAGTTTGGGGCCTATGTGGCATAGATAAGGCTATAGGGGTGTGCAGATGATCTGCAAACCAGTTAAATGGGGTTAATACCCTCTTAATGGTGAACCTAGAATAATTGATATATTCAAGATTCCTTTTATTCATTGAATGCTCAACCTCGATAGAGTCGGTATCTACCAAGATGGCTTCATAATATCGTCTGGTTTTAAGTGGATTCTCCGTATCCACAAATTTTTTGTCGTTGTAGACTGGTTTAATAAGCTGCTCCAGCAGATAGCCCTCATTTTCTTTATCCAGAGCAATAATGGGCATTACCTGAGTGGTAACGAATTTGAATTCTTCTTTGATAGGGGGAGTTGGTGTTGCCTTGGCTATTGCAGGATTTACAGCCTGGGCAAAGGTTTCTGGAGACTTCATGGCATATCTTTGTTTTGACTGTACCGATGAGCTCGAAGATGATCCTTTATCAAAGGGTTTGTTGGTTTTAAGATCTACCAATCTGGTTGGCATTGGTGGAGGAAGCTTGGGATATTCTGCTAAAGCTGCATATTTGTTGTGGGATAGTGAAGTCAGCTCTGTTTTTAGTTCAGGCCTCTGGGGGACTGATGGCCTCAGTGGGTTTGATGATGCTGGTGGCAAATCAAATGATCTAGCCATTTTGGTTTGATCTGGTTGATTTTTGACTGAGATTTTTCCCAGGGTTGTAGGTCTCATTGTGGCCCTGTAAAAATTCTCTTGTTAGAAAATCGGGAAGGGAATTATTTTCTCCTTTAATAAATTCAATTTGAAAATCAAAGCTAGATAAGAGAGCTTGCCATCTAGCAAATATTTGTTTTGAAACAAGGTTTTTAACGTCCTTTTGCAAAATTTCTTTAGCAGATTTACAATTTACTCTAAGTAAAAATTCCTTATTAATAAGGTCGTCTTGAAATTTTGTGATACATAGCACTATAGATAAAATTTCTTTTTTAACAGTGCTATAATTCTTTTGTGCAGAATTTCATATTCCGGATGTGAACCTGACTAACTGCTCAGGAGAATTATCATTAACCTTTTGCTTCAAGATCCCCCCATACCCTATATCTGAAGCATCAGTTTCAACTATCATAGAGGCTTCAGGGTTTGGAATTCCTAAGCAAGGAAGGTTCTGGACTAAGCTTTTGATTTGGATGACCGCATTGGTTTGATCAGGACTCCAAGAAACTGGGATTTTCTTGAGTCTTTTGTAAAGAGGTTCACAGACCTGCCTAATGTTAGGAATAAAATCCGCAACATAATTGAGACTTCCTAGAAACCATTGCAGTTGAGTCTTATCAGTAATTTCATTAGGAAATTTGGAGGAGAACTCAATGGCTCGGCAAATGGGTTTATAGCTACCTTGATAAAGGTCATGTCCTAAGAATCTTATAGATGTCTACTAAACCGTTAAATTTAACAATTTTGAAGAAAGTGTTTAAATGTTTAAAATGGGAATCAATGTTCTCTGAGAAGATAAGCACGTCATCAATATAAACAATCGACATATAAGGATTGAAAATATTGTTCATAATTTTTTGAAACTCTGATGGAGCGTTTTTGAGACCAAAAGGTAAGACGTTCCACTCATAATGTCCAAATGGGACGTTGAAAGCCGTCTTATATTTGTCTTTTTCAGCAATTTGAATTTGCCAAAATCCGGACTTCATATCAAATTTGCTATAAAGATTAGCTTTGAAGGTCCTTTTTAACAGATCCCTTTTGTTAGGAATTGGATGTCTGATCCATTTTAAGACCGCGTTCAAAGGGTTGTAATTTATTACAAGTCTGGGGGTGCCGCGCTCCTTTTCCGCACTGTTGTTGACATAAAAGGCGGAACAACTCCAGGGAGAGTTAGAACTCCTAATAATACCATTCTTTAGAAGATGGTCAATTTCCTTTTTGCAGATTTCCATCATTTCTTGGTTCATTTGAATGGGTCTGGCCTTAGTAGGAATAGCTTGCTCATTAAACCCAGAAATGTAAGGAAGTTCTACCAAGTGCTTTTTCCGTTCCCAAAAAGCATTAGGAAATTCGGAACAAATCTCTTTTTCAAAACACTTGTGGAGATTGGATATTTTAGTAATCATCTCTGGGGTTTTTAAGGACTGCTCAATTTTCTTGATATGAATATCTTGTTTAAGAAAATTGATATGGGAGGAAAGTCGGTTAATTTTAAAAACCGTTCGTTCTTTAATAAGGGATCCTTCTTCTTATGAGAGGGGCCTTAATAAAGGGAAGAATAAGGTCTGGTTTAAAAGAGTTGTACGAATTCCATCGTAGTCACTCCAGTAAGTCCTAATTTGGTTGACGAAAGGTATCCCTAAAATGATATCTTCAATGATAACAAAGTCATTAACAAGGCAAATGCCATTGTTACAGACATGAGCTTTAGGGAGTTGATAATGGATTTCTATTTTTTGTCCCGTTGCTGAGTAAAGACGAGAGGTACTCTTTTGAAGATACTTTGTAGGTACTAGACCTTTAACGATACAGTTACTATCGGCCCCTGTATCGAAGAGTGCGACTCTGTTAAGAACAAAGTCTTTATTTATGATGATTTTTATGGCTATGTGTTCGCTATAAGCCTTTATGGCTGTAATAGCTTTGCTGGACGTGGAAGGAGAATCTGAGCCAGGAAAGGAACTAGGCTCTGGTTCTCGGAGATGGTCACTTGGGATGATCGGAAAGGTCTTAGGTGACCCTGGCGGAGAATCTTTTTCTGGGGGAGAAATACTTTTTAGGACCTGATCTATAAGAACGTTAAGCTCTACTTGGTCAAGACGGGTTTTGAGATTCTTGATCTCACCCTTTAAAGAGGAGATTTCTCCCTTAAGGTCAGCAATAGAAGGTTCCACAGGTTTGTCGAATCTAGACATAACCTGTTTCATGCTAAAAGGCTGAATAATGGGTTTGGGGGGTTTTTCTTCGTGAGAAAGTATTAACCATTTGAGTTCTAGAAGATATTTATTTCTAGCCTCATCATCTTGGATGTGTTCTATAATGTCAAACAGGATCTCTTTAGGATTTCCTGAAATGACATTAACAGTCTTTTTAGTGTACGTGCAGAAGGTACCATTACAGGCACATTCTTGGCCAGATTGGGATTGATCCGTCTCATAAACGGCGTTGATGAATTCTTCATCGCTATAGTCATCACTGGATGAGGCATAGGAGTCCGAAGATTCAGAAGACTCAGGCGAATCTTCCATTATAGAGAATAAACTAGCTCTGGTCTCTTCAGAGAGGTCTAACTGGTTTATTTTCTTTTTCTTATTGAACTTGCAATCTTTTGCCCTGTGGCTTGTCTTGCCACAAGTCCAACAAGTATCCTTAGCCTTGGGGATTTTTCGCTTAGCCTTCCTACTAGGCTTATAAGATTCCCTTTTGAAGGATTTCTTGTTAGAGGTGGTCTTTCTGTGGGGTTTGGATGACTTCTTTCTATGCTTTTTGCTAGGACTGGTGAAACCATAGTCTTGGCAGAAGGTTCCTAATCCATACTTGGAAGTACTGTCTTTCTTAAGTTGCTTCTTAAGTTTAAGGTCAGTGCAGAGATCTATCCCTACAGTGGTGATGAAACTGATCAAGTCTCCATAGGTTAGGATATCGTAGGGGATCTTTCCTTCGAATCTATCCTTAATTTTGGTTCTAACCTTTTCTGCAAATAGAGAAGGGAGAACACTGATGAATCGTTCTTTCCAGAAGTCATTGTTGCAATCAGGTCGGATCATGACCTTTACTAGGAAGGTATCTTTGTACCATCGAAAGTCTGCTAGGTCTTTGCAGGTGAGATTGTTGAGGATTTCTAAGCTCCTATCTTGGAATAATTTGGGTTCTCCTATAAAATGTCTAGCTATATGGTATAGGAGAGTGGCACAAGCGTCTTCTTTTGCAACTTGCTCTAGAACCTCTTGGCCATTTTCATTCTTGACTATAGTTTCAATGGCTGTGGCTCCATAGATAAGGTTTTTGATGTCATCGGTGAAGTAGTTATCCCACCAATGTTTTATCATACCAGTGAAATCTGATACAATCATGGTGGCTGCTTCTTTATCTGTGGCTCCTCTGATTTTGTAAGCCGTGATAGAAACGCCCATTTCATGGAGTTTGTTGTAGATTTGGTGTTCAGCCAAACCGTCAACATTCCACTCATTTATTACTCTACCATCATGGTTGAAGGTTTAGAGGTTGGGATTTTCTTCGAATTGGACGTCAGGAGGAGAGGGTTTTTTATAATAGTTTTTCTTAGTAGAAAAACGATCACTGGTAAGTTTAGAAAGAGAGTTTTTCTGGTTGCTGGACTCTGCTTTCTTAGAGATCTTGAACTTGGAAAGTTTTTCGTTGATTTGTTCCAAGATCTTTCCTGAGACTTTGAAGTCATCACTGAGATTAGGAAATTTTTCCTTTTGGAACTCAGGGATCTTAAAGATGGGGTTGGCTATAGAATTAGGGCTTGGAGTCCCTTTTTCAGGAGCGGGGGAACTAAAAGGAAGTGTCGAGTTTTTAGTATCTCCTATTTGTTGGGAGATAGTGTGAAGGACCTGATTAGTATAGTTGTTTTGCTCAACTATCCTATCGAGGTCTCTATTAATAGGGGCTGATAGAGGTTTATCATGCTTCTTCTTTTTTGCTTCTTCTAAAGACCGAAGCAATATCATTAAGTCTTCTAAAACATGAATGTATTCATAAATCCGAAACCCTTTTCTTAAAATCATGATTTCTATGCCCATGAGAATTTAGGGAAACCCCGCGTACCTCAAATTAGGAATTTGGTGGATGATTCGTGAAGCTTACGGTTTAAGAATTCCAAATCTTCAATCAATTTCCATAATCCACGGTGGAATCTTGAGTTATTTAAAATTCTAGTATGAAACCCCAGAGAGTGTTCTTGTGGATTTTTGATGAAAATATCAGTAATATAGTGTTTTGGGATTGAAATCCCATGTTTAAGCTGATAAGGGGGTGGAAAATACCCAATATACCCTTAATGAAATAGAGTTTAAAATACTAAAATTTCCAGATGCGTGCAGCAAAGCATGGTGCCAGGGGTGGAATACACCATGCGATGCATGCAAATCGCATGATGTCACTGTTTTGGGCATCCAAACATTCCCTAAACGTGGTCTAAAAATCCCGAAAATCGCCCATTATGTACTATCAACTTTCTCCATTGTGAATCAACAAAGATATCAAGAAATGGGGGTCGGGAAGGTCGTAAAAAAAATCCGCAAATATTGAAAGCTCAAAATTAGACTAAGTCTCTTTAACACTTAGAAAAAAATTTCTAGTCTTTCAACTCTATGAGCATACTACTAGGAGCTAACACATGCATGCCTTTTTACAGGGTGTTACACATGCGCATACATTATCCTCAATTGTTCATTAATTCAGACAATTTTTGCTTATTTCCCCCTCTTATTTTCTTATTGTCATTTGGGGATGAAAGATTGTTTAATTGGTACCTAATGTAATATTTCATCCTATTGTTTTTGCATTCATTATCGTGTAAGAGTTAGGTAGAGTTTTTCCTGGGATCGAGTTATGAAAATTTTAGGCTAGGGTGAATTTAGGTGAAATATGAGTGGCAAGTGGTGTAAAGACATTTAATTTATTGTGGTAGTTTGTATGTTGGATATATATGTATGGTGTGATGTATAAGGATTTTATTGATCCATAGAAACTTATGGAATAAAATATGCCTGTATAGAACTCTGATTATAGTGTTTTCTTCCATGAAAGCATAAAACCATGTTGTGGAATAAATAGAGTCTTTATTATATAAAATGGAAATGTAAATTACCCTCAAGATATTGTTTAGGCTTCATTGTAGTGCCCCTAGGGCTACTACAGCAGGACCACTATTACAGTCCATAACTTATGCGAAGGACCATTATAGCTGGTGGGAGGCTGCTGTAGCAAACGTCAAACAATTTAATTGCCTAGTTTTGAGTTTTGACATTATTTTCTCCCACACTTGCAAAAATCATCCTATGACTATGTGAGGCAATTTTCTCCAACTTTGGGAAATTTTCATCATTTAGGTAAGATTATTCCACTATTCTTTCATAGATTAACTCCTTTAATCACTTGAATCATGATGTTAGGAAGAAATTCTTTGGTTATGCCCTAAAATGATAAACAAAAGAGAATTTCCCTTGGTAAGGCTTAAAATCAATGGTAAATAATTTTAGATTTTAATGAATAATTCTTCTTCTTTAACATAAGTTATGAGGAAATTGGGTGGATTAATGGGTGAAAATCCAAACTGGTGGTTTAGGCTATGAACTAGGTTAAAAACCTACAGGTTTTAAGTTAAAGTTACTAATTAATCCTTATTTGATATTTTTAGACCGGGAAAAGTCAGAAAAGGCAAGAAAAACATAAAACTTTGGCAAATTAGAGCATTTCAAGCTTGCGTTTGAGGTAGATTATGATTTGAAATGTAGTTCTAGACATTAGTTTTATTTTTGCGCATATCCATGAGTTTAATAATTGTGAATTGACCTTCGGACATACTTATGATCAGTGAATTAGCATGGATAATTAATTTTATTCATATAAATGATGAATCTTGAATTTTACTATGTGTTTAGATACACTGTGTTATGGAATATTTAGTGCACTTTAATATACTATTATTATTGACATTGGTTGAGATGCTCACGTACTGGGTTATCCAGAGAGTTGGTTAATAAGACGGTACATATTGCATATAGCTTGATATTCTGAGTGTCAGGTACCACCCCGATATAGTACATTGACAAAGTGACACGACCCAAACCAGGGATTGGCCCTGTCGGATATCTCAAGTCCAACAAGGAATGGAGACCACCCCTAATACCCAAACCATTGACCACCTTTCACGCCATATCAGATGAATTCCAAACATATAACAAGATAAGATAATGTTACTTTAAAGACATTATAGTAAGTCTATAACTAAACCGAACCCACAACCAAACAACCAATACCAATCCTAATCCCAATACCAATACCAATGCTACAACTACTACCGATACCACCCATGCCCATAGTAGTCAACAAAGCCTCTAATTAGAAACAAAGAATATCCAGTCAGGAAATCCCCCGACCAAAGCCAAAACTAAAACCAAAGAAATAATAATGACATAAAGAAATCCACAACATAAAATTGGATTTTTCAGAGTATGAAAGCTCACCACTTCAGTCTGACTCAAAAGTTATCCCCCGAATCACCAAGTCACTGAGTAGAAGAAGTAAAAGTATCACATAGGATATAAAGCCTGAAGACGGTTAGCGGGGTGAACGCTAGCATGTAACTCAGGGTTAAGGATAAAGTAATGCCACCAATTCAAAACCAAATCAAACCAATGCAAATGACCATATGCAATTACATATATATATATATATCATGCCGGGATAGGGAATAAGGTGTAGAATATATGTTAAAACTTTAAGCTGGATTGTGTAGATTTGCCGTCATAAGTCTACCCACAAGCTATATGGGTCCAATGTTACCCCATGAACGATCCCCGGTGCGTGTATCCGCACGAACCGGAGATATCATAGATGGCCAGGGATTCCCTTATACCCTTTTCCTTCCATGATACATATGTACGTGTATATGCTTAGGGAATTTCCTTATACCCCACAAGCACACGATCATTAAAACCAACCACCATGTGGGTAAACATGAGTTTTCAATGTTCGTCCTTCGGACTCACACCTTTACGGCTAGATATCACGACCCTCATTATTGCCTAATTAGAACATTTAACACATAACCAAACCACCAATTCCAGGAGTCAATTATTTAGGCATTATTAAGTGGTATCGTCATACCGACTATAGCTTGCAAGCAATGTCATTATCCAAAACTTAGGGGATTCCCATGTACCCCGCAAACTTAATAATTAAAATTACTTGGGGGATTCCCGTGTACCATTCAAGGTTTTCATTATAAATTCACTTGAGGAATTCCCGTGTACCCAACAAGTTTTCAAAGTTATCCTTATCTATTTAACCATTTATATCATGCATTGTTTCAAAATATAACTCAAGCCAAGTGATAATACACAAACCAAAATCAATTATGCAAGTGGGTTGAGTTTATTACCAATTTCTATGACCACAATTAATTTGGGGATTCCATTGTACCCCTATTTTCATCAACCATTCCCATGCACCCCAATGCATTTACCAAACATCTATTTAAGCATAATGATTTCATAAACATCATGGAAGAAATATTTAAACAATTTGCTTTAAAAATCCTCAACCCATAGTTCAAAACCCAACATCAATATTCCTTGAATAATACTTTAAATAACATGCTTTTACGAAATTGACAATGAGAGAAGAGTAACATGCCTTAAATACAGAGAAATTTAGGCGAGATAGCACCCTTAGAACCCTAGATTACTACTTTCTTTGAAACCCTAGCCTTAACTTGAACAGAGAGTTTTGAGACAGCATTTGGGAGTGTTTTATTGGGAATAATGTGATAATAAAGTCCCAAGAAATGTCTTAAGTCGTGGGTTCCAAGGGGTTAAAGGGGGAAATGCCCAAAGTTCCCTTAACTTAAAAATTTAAAAAGTGTCACCTTTGACTACAAGTCAACCATCGACTCATAAGACTCGTGACCATGAGCTGTAACCAGACAGTGACCAAGACCCCCATACATTGTCAACCTTACGACTCAACTATTCAACTAGTAACTAGACCATACGACTCAAAAGGTCCAGTCATAGCCAACTCAAAACTCAAATAGTATAGAGATTGGACATCCTACGATTTCACCTCACGACTAGTGACATATCCTTACGGCTCTTAGTGAGCCACTCATACTTAGAGCAGAGTCAATCCACAAACTTATTGATTTGGTTAAGTTTTGTCCTAATGACTCATCACGAGTCTTTACGACTTATTCTTGAAGTTGTAACAAGACAGAAACTCAAACACCCTCCACTGGACCCTTACGACTAGGGTTACCTGATTGGTCAAGACACCATACAACTCGTATGATGAGTCATAACCATGACAGTGAACTCAAAGCTCAAGAAATTTCCAATGCGAAAATCCAGGGTATTTTAATTCTCCCTCACTGGGATCATTCATTCTAGACTTATGGGACAGCGTATTGACTAGCACGATTAAACCCCAAACATCTCTACTCTTACCTTTAAGATAGAAAATAAAATACCAAGGAATTCACAATCTTCTTTTAACATAGACTAAAAATAAAGATGTTAAGAATAATACATACCTTAAGCACGATTTTGAAATAAGGAATAAGATTGAATGCTTGGACTTCATGTCCTCTTCGGTTTCCTAAGTAACCTCTTCAACCTTGTGGTTCCTCCATAGAACCTTTACTAAAGCAAGATTCTTATTCCATAATCGATAAACTTATCGATTTAAGATTTTAACTGAGACCTCAGTTAGAAATACCTATCTCCTCTCAGGGAACAACCATCGAAGGATCACCCACATACTTTTTAGACATTAAATTACAGAACATCGGGTAAATAGAGCTCAAGCTAGAAGGCAACTCTAACTCATATATAATACTATCAACCCTCTTTAGGAATGAGCTTTCCCTTCTTCCCAAATTTCATTACTCTCTTTATGGGAGACACCTTTAAGGATACTCTATCCCCAACCTCAAACTCTAACTTCCTATAGATTACATCTGTGTAGGACATTTGGTGACTTTAGGCGGCTTTAATCCTATCCCAAATTATCTTCACCTTCTTCATGGCTTGGTGAACCAAATTCGGGCCAAATATATCCACCTCACTAACCTCGAACCACCCAATAGGAGACCTACACCTTCTACCAAATAAAGCCTCAGATGGGGCCATCCCAATGCTAGAGCGATAGATGTTATTATACGTAAACTCTATTAGAAGCAAATTCTAAACTCAACTACCACCATAGTCAATTACGCAAGCTCGAAGCATATCCTTTAATGTCAGAATAATTTTTCCCGCTTGCATGTCCGACTAAAAATGGAAAGTAGTACTAAGGCTCATTTTAGTTCTCAAAACTTTCTTAAACAAACACCAAAATTGCTATGAAAATTGTGTGCCACCAACCCCACTTGGTGGGAATATACTAGGTATGTTATTATTGTTGTTGTTTGATCTGAAATGATAGAAATGGGCACCCCATGTAATTTCATAATTTTCTTAATGAACAACCTTGCATAATACTCTGCTTAAAAATTAGTCCTCACTTGCAAGAAGTGAGTAGACTTTGTCATCCTATCCACGATGAGCCAAATCAAATCAAACTTATTCTGAAACTAAGGAAGAATGATAATGAAATCCATATTGATCACTTTCCAATTCCAAATAGGCAACTCAACATCTTAATACAATCCTCTGGACCTCAAGTGCTCAACTTCCACTTGCTGACACACCATGCACCTTGCCACAAAATTAGCCATACCTATTTCATATAGTTCCACCAATAAATATCCATAAGGTTATGATACATTTTTATCGAACCAGAATGAACAATATATCGCAACTCATGAGCCTCAGCTAAGATCCTCTCACACAAACTATTTATGCCTGGAACATATAGTCTTCCTTAGTACCTCAAGACATTATAATACCTCTTATCTGGGAAATTTTATGTAATATACGACTTCTCTTTTAAATCATAATTATATCAAAAAAATGGTATGATGTAGTCATATGCAAGACAATATGGTAGGGTGAACTTTATATTATGGATACGACTTTACCCCTAAAAGTCGTTAAGTAGGGTACGGGTGGTATGATGGTAAGTCATATGTTCATTAGTGTAATCTTCCTAAGGTTCTATCCAATATACAAGTAAGGGATTGAGAGTTGTATAAAGATGATACTAGTCATTAGTGGAACTCGTATATTAACAAGTGTATGTCCTCTTGATTTTACTAAGCATACGAGCTGAGGAGCTAAGTCGTATCTTACCATACGAGTCGTATGGTAAAGTAGTAAAGACTGATGAACTTTTTTATGAAGTTTAGATAATGGATTTTTAATATTTTCCTCTCTTATAACCTCCTATCCACAACCTATAGCCCTCAAAGATGGGTTATTTTCCTACTCTTTCCAATCAAATAACAACCCTTACATTCTCTCATCTTTAAGGACATCAAGATTAGGGATTTTCTCAAAAGTTTATACTTCAAGCAAGGGAGAACCCAGGATTTAAGGGTAGTGAGTGCTTAAAAAATTTTAAAACTGAAAAGAATAAAAAATCACCTCAACAAGGTTCAAATCCGGGTTATCCCTTCTAGTAGAGAACCTTAAAGTCAACCTAAATGCCAATACATCTAACCAACTTTTTGTTTCAGCAGGTGATTTTATATATTATATACCTATTTTGGAATATTTTCAATGTAATTTTACCTATTTTGCATCGTGTTTAATGGGTGCTGAAGCACCCCAAAAATAAATGTTGGTATGCCCTTGCCTTCAAGTCCCAAGATTCATACTTTCTTCACAAGTCAAGAAACTTGAGGTATGTGGGGTTTATGAAGAAGGGTATTCTTTCATCCTTTTTCTCAAAGTGCATGGTTTTAGAATTCAATTTACTTATTTTGAATCAGGGTTCATACCCAAATAGCCATAGTCTTGAATTATGATATTACCGTGAAATTGGAAGCTTGAAGCGCATCAAGATTTACATTATTCATGTTTTGAGTTATAAAATTCATATTGTGATTTGAATTTTATTATCTTAACTGAGATATTGTTGAAGATTTCAAGATGATTATTTATCATAAAGTTTTTTATGAGTTTCTATGAATTAAAGGATAAATTCTAATTTCTAAGTACAATTATTGAGTTTACAAGAAGATTTTGTTATTAAGCTCCAGTGATATGTTTTATGACATAATTTAAAGTAAATATTGATATTTTGATCCTAAGATAAGATATGAAATCGATAATTGTTCATCCTGATTATGATTTAAAGAAAGAGAAGCATAACTGATTTTCAGTCTATAAGCCCTTATGCTATTTTAAGGTGGATTTCTTAAGTATGAGTACATATATATTTTAGAAGTAATATTTAGCACTGAGAAGGGAATGCGGATGAGTGTATCCTAAATTCTTAGAAACTTGAGCCACCATAGGTTAAGCTTTTCCCCAATATGGGATGAAGTTCAGTGATGACTTAATATAAGGTTCTGTTTTGATGGCAAAGATAGGACAACTCTCCCTAATGTGGGAAAGACGTTGGAATCCATGGTAGCTTACATGGTTTATGTAGGTTAGAAGAATATCCCAAAGAAAGAATAAAAGTAAAGCTTTTAGAAACTAAGTGTTATGGCTCCCAAATTTTATTATTATACTTTATATTTCATGTTAATGATCTTACAGTCTTTATTTTATACAAGTTCAAGGTGAGTCATTTACATTTAGCATGCATTATTAAAAAGTCTAAATGTATATTCATATACTATTTTACTTATGGATTCACCCCCATCATACTCAGTACATTCTAAAATTACTGACCCACATATACGTCTATATGCTACATTGTATTATAATGTAGGTTCTGGTGCTTATTTCCAATAGCACGATTGATCATGGGCATTATCACCTACAACCATACTTTGGTGAGTCCTTATAGTTCGAGGACCTTGTTCATTAGACTTCTGTTAAGAGATGTAGGTATTTTATTTATTTGATTTTGAGTTATGTTTGGGTCAGCTGGGGTCTGTCCTAGTGGCTCTATATTTATAGTAGAGCCTTTTCAGACTATTAATATTTTGATTCCAAAGTGTTTGTGTAAGACATCCAAGTTATAGGCTCTCTATAAAGATATGAAATCATTTATCTTCAGTCCCTATTCATGTCATTCTCTTTTCTTATAAGTTTCAAGGTAAGTAGGCATTATGGGCTAGCATGGGACTATTAATAGTCTTAAGTACCGTGTGACATCTAGGGGGTACTTCCAGGGTGTTACAAACATGGTATCATAGCCTAAGGTTTTGAAGAGTCTTAGGGAGTCATAAAACCCACTTTACGTATAGTATTGATCATAGTTGTGAAGCGTGCCATATTTATGATCAAGAAGCTACACAACGAGTTAGGAATCATCATTTCTTTCATGATCTATTATGCTTACAGTTGTCTCTATCAGCCTTAACTCATGCTTTTACATGACAAAATATACCTCCTTGCCAAGTTGAAACACATAAAAATGGTGATGAACCACCCCTATACACTGATCCTCTAAATGGGTTGTATCTCATACTGAATTTTAGGCTTCTTTTCAATCATTAGCCCAAGCCGTGATGCCAATGTTCAGGGAAAACTAACAGGCAACAATTTCACTTTAGCAAAATGGTAATTTAGCTATAATTAGGATTCAAGATTTTATGAGAATGAATCCATCTGAGTTCCATGGGTCAAAAGTGGATAAGGATCCTCAGTTTTTATTGATAGGGTGAGAAAGATTACCTAGATTATGCATGTTACTAAAGAGGAGAGTGTAGAGTTGACATCCTATAGGTTGAAGGATATTGCTTATTATTGGGTTGTTATATGTAAGGAAGGTAGAGGTGAGAATGCAGCTCCTATGAGCTGGCAGGTATTTCAAAATACTTTTTTATAAAGGTTCTTTCCACATGAGATAAAGAAAGCTAAGGTAGATAATTTCATGAACCCGAGGTAGGTCTCTATGATATTAAAAGAGTACTTCCTTAAGTTCACTCGGTTTTCCAAGTATGCTCCTGAGTTGTTCTCCAACTCTAGAGCTCGTATGAGTAAGTTTGTTACTGGGTATCTGATTTGGTAATTATAAAGTGCAGAACTACCATACTAATATGGGTTATGGATATTACTTGGTTGATGACCCATGTTCAACAGATTGAGGTAGAAAAGTTGAAGAAAGGAGAGAAGAGAAATAAGAGGGCTAGGACTGGACAGTTTGAGTATAGTTAGCCAAGGTTTGGAGGGGGAGAGGTCAGCAGTTTCAGGGCCATTCATTAGTACATACACCATCTTCAACCAGTACCCTAGCACCCAGGGTTATACAAGAGAAGTAGGGCAGGACTTCAAATTCCAGGTCTCGAACTAGTGTAGTCGGGAAGCCTAGTTACCCAACATATGCAAAGTATGGCAGAATCCATCCTGGTGAATGTTTAATGGGCAAAAAAGGTTGCTATAGTTGTGGGAAGTTAGGTCACAAGGTCAAGGAGTGTTTGTATGCTAAGTAAGAAAGCAGAGATGTTCGTCCTCAGACTTAGGTTACTAATGCACCAGCTCAGCTAGGTTGCCCAGTTCCTCTAGAGGGTACATCATCCAGTGTCGGTGGCAGTCAACACTAGAATTAGTTCCATGCTTTACCATCCTATGAAGAGTAGGAGACCTCACCAGATGTTATCATCAGTATGCTTCATGCCTTTTACTTTGATGTATATATGCTTTTAGACTTGGGGTCAAATCTCTCTTATGTAACTCCCTTAGTTGCTATGAATTTTGGGGTAGGCCCTGAAAATCTCTCTGGTCCTTTCTTAGTATTCACCTCAGTGGGTGAGTCAGTTGTTGCAAGACAGGTCTATAAGAAGTGTCCTATCACTGTTATCCATAAAATCATATTAGCAAACCTAATAAAATTAGATATGGTAGATTTTGATGTTATTCTAGGCATGAATTAGATCCATCCATACTATGCATCAATAGATTGTTGCACCCGCATGGTGAAGTTTCAATTCTTGATGAGGCCATTTTTGAGTGGAAGGGTGGTTCCGTGTCTCCCTAAGCTCGTTTAATCTCTTATATTAAGTTCAGAAAGTTAATATCAAAAGGGTGCATCTATCATTTAGTTTGAGTCAAAGATACTAAGTTTGAAGCTCCAACAGGTTCAGTCAGTCCATGTAGTCAATAAGTTTCCCGAGGTTTTCCCTAAAGATTTTGCTAGGGTTACCTCCAGATAGAGAAATAGAATTAGGTATTGATCTTCTCCCTGTCACTCATTCCACCTCTACCCCTTCATATCATATGACTCCGGTAGAGATTTAGGAGTTAAAAGAGAAGCTTAAAGACCTCTTAGATAAAGGTTTCATAGGACCTAGTGCTTCTCCATGGGATGCTCCAATCTTGTTCATGCACAAAAAAGATGGTACTCTCAAAATGTGTATAAGTTATAGACAGTTAAACAAGGTTACCATCAAGAATAAGTATCCAAATCCTAGAATCAATGATTTGTTTGCCCAGATTTAGGGTTCCAAGTGGTTCTCCAAGATTGACCTTAGATTGAGATATCATCAGTTAAAAGTCTGGGAGCAGGATATTTTGAAAATAGCTTTTTGAACAAGGTATGGCCATTTTGAGTTTGTGGTTATGTCATTTGTACTAACAAATGCCCCTGCATCCTTTATGGATTAGATGAATAAGGTCTTGAAGTAGAACATGGATATGTTTGTCATTGTCTTTATAGATGACATACTGGTGTATTCCAAAAGTGAGGAAGAGCATATGGACCATATGAGAATAGCACTGCATACCCTCAAGGATCGTAAATTATATGCAAAGTTTGGAAAATATGAGTTTTGGTTGGAATCTGTTACCTTTTTGGGGCATGTCAATTCAGGGGCTGGTATTCATGAAGAGCCACAGAAAACTAATACAGTAAAGCACTGGCCAATACCCATCACACCATCCGATATTTGGAGCTTTTAGGGTTTGGCTAGTATTATAGAAGATTTATAGATGGATTCTCCTCTATAGCCACACTATTGACTAAGTTGACCCAAAATAAAGTGAAGTTCATATGGTCGGATAAGAGTGAGAAGAGTTTCCAAGAGTTAAATGATAGGTTGACTTTGGCACCAGTGTTAGCATTACCGAAAGGGTTAGACAAATTCGTAGTGTATTATGATGCTTCCAGAGTTGGGTTAGGCTATGTGCTAATGCAGAATGGAAGATTGATATCTTATGACTCATGGAAACTTAAGAATCATGAAAAGAATTTCCCAACTCACAATTTGGAGTTAGCTGTTGTGGTCTTTGCTTTAAAAATTTAGAGGCACTACCTTTATGGTGTGCATGTTGATGTTTTCACTGACCATAAGAGTCTTTAGTATGTATTTTCTCAAAAGGATCAGAATTTTCGTTAGAGAAGGTGGTTGGAGTTGCTAAAAGATTATGAAATGAATGTTCTCTATCATTCGGGTAAGGCCAACATAGTGGCAGACGCACTAAGTAGTCTGTTTATAGGTAGTGTGTCTCATGTGAAGGAGGAAGAGTAGGAGTTGTCTAAAGAAGTGCATAGGTTGGATCGTTTGGGAGTATATTTGCTCGATACTGATGATGGGGGAGTAGTAGTCCAGAAAGGGTCGGAATCATATTTGGAAGTGAAAGTGAAGGAGAAGCAGCGGAAGGACCCCATACTTGGCTAGATACTAGAAGCATTTCAGCAGCAGCAGCAGGTTGAGGTTTTCTCCCAAGGGGGATATGGTGTACTTTGTTATCAAGGCAGACTTTGTGTTCCTAATGTAGATGGGTTGAGGGGAAGGATACTAGCTGAGGCCCATGGTTTGAGATACTCCATTCATCCAGGTACTACTAAGGTGTACCATGATATATGAGAAATATATTGGTACAACGGTATTAAGAGAGACATAGCTAAGTTTGTAGCCATGTGTGCAAATTGTCTGCAAGTTAAAGTTGAACACTAAAAACCAGGTGGTATATTGCAAGAGATTAGTATCCCTACTTGGAAGTGGGAAGTAGTGAACATAGATTTCATCACAGGGTAACCTCATACAAGATGCCAGCATGACTCGATACGGGTTATAGTAGATCGAATGACTAAGTCATCTCATTTTCTACCGATCAAGACTTCAGACACCGCAGATGATTATGCCAGAATATATATCCAGGAGTTATTAAGGCTTCACGGGATACCCTCATCCATTATTTTAGATAGAGGCACTCTATTTACTTCATAGTTTTGGCAGACTTTTTTGAGGGTTCTTGGAACAAAGGTTAAGCTTAGTACTGCATTTCATTCGTAGACCAATATTCAGGCTGAACATATAATCCAGACATTAGAAAACATGTGGAGAGCTTGTATCCTAGACATTAAAGAGAGTTGGGATGACCACCTACCCTTGATTGAGTTTTCTTACAATAATAGTTATCATGCTAGTAATCAGATGGTTCCATTTGAAGCATTGTATGGGCATAGGTGCAGGTCACCTATAGGCTAGTTTGAGGTTGGTGGAGTGACTTTGATTGGGCCAGATTCTGTTCTTGAATCAATGGAAGAGTTTCAGTTGAGTCGTGGGTCTAGGACACTTCTTAACCACTGCAACTTTCTGTTGATCCACCAGATCCCTTCATTAGATATGACTTGTCCCAAAAAAGTGACAGTATTCAACCAGAATTCACATTTTGAAAATTTACCACAAAACTGCTGATCTTTCAATGTCTGCAATACAATGTGGAGGTGATCGGCATGATACACATCTCTCTTAGAGTACACCAAAATATCATTTATGCATACAATGACAAAAAATTCCAGAAACTAACGAAAGACTCTATTCATCAAGTCTATGAATGCCACCAGGGAATTAGTCAACCCAACAGACATGACCAAGAACTCGAAATGCCTATACCGGGTATGAAAGGAAGTCTTAGGTATATCCGTCTCCCTAATTTTGTTTATGATGCCTAGACCAAAGATCAATCTTGGAGAAAAACTTAGCACCCTAAAGCTGATCAAGCAAATAATCTATCCTTGGAAGAGGGTATTTATTCTTTACCGTTACCTTATTCAATTGCCGGTAATTAATACTCATCTGAAGAGAACTATGCTTATTGCACACGAACAAAATAGTTGCACCCCACGAAGACTCACTTGGATAGATAAAACCTTTGTCTAACAGATCATATAGTTGCTCTTTAAACTTCTTTAACTCATCTAAAACTATTTTATACAGGGTGAACAGAACTAGGACGAGTGTCAATCTCAAAGATATGATACGAACCTTCCCTTAGGATCTAGGGAACCACCTTTCCACTCAATAACCGGCTCATTAGGGAATTTAAAGACAACCTTATGAGTCTGATAGTTTAGAAAATCATAGCACGAGTACAACAAATCCATCCTAAACATGACATCAAAATCAACCATGTCTAATTCAAATAAATCTATCAAAGTCTCCCGACCACCCATAGATACCACACAACCCCTATAGACTCTTTTAGCCACTACAGAGTTACCCATTGGGGTAGAAATAGAAAAAGGGTTCGAAATACACTCGAGATCAAAACTGAAATACACAGCAACAAATCGGGTCACATAAGAAAGAGTGGATCCTAAATAAAGTAAATAGTACACCTCCTAGAAAAAGTGTTTCAACATACTATTAATAACATTAGGCAATACCTTAGACTCCTGGTGGGTAGTGAAAGCATATAGTTGGTTTCAACCAGTTTCAGAGCCAGATGGGGCACTCTTTGGACCGGAGTTGATGAAGAGCAAACAGGAACCTTGTCTTCCCCAGAAGCAACCTTATCCATGGGATAGTTTCTAAGCATATGCCCCTAGCTGACTATAATTGAAATATTTTCCCCTACCCTCATCACAGAAACCCTGATGTAATCAACCACAAAATCTGTAGGGAGGATATGATGGAGCTGATTGGGCCCTACTAGAATAACACTGGGCACCCTATGTACTAGAACTGTCATCATTCTGAAAATGCTTGTCACCATATGGCTTTAGGTAGGGAGCACTAGCCATCGAGTAAGACCCAGAATTTCCCCATTTTCTGTTAGACCACTTTCCACCATCCCTGCCACTTTTCTGCGTACCTCCACCCTGATTAGAATCTAAACTTCTTGCTTTGCCTCTTCCCTATCTTTGCCTGCTTTTTCTTTTCTTCCTCAACCCACTGCATGTATACAATCAACCAGGAAATATCTATGTCCTTGTTTAAAAAGGCAACCTTACTCTCCAAAATCAAGTCTTAGGATAACCGAGAAGCAAACTTCCTTATTTTATCCCTGATGCTAGACACCAATTCCGGAGCATACCGAGATAACTGGTGAAACTTCAAGTCATACTCCTTGACTGACATTTTGACCTACTTTAGGTTCATAAATTCTTTCACCTTTGCCTTCCTCAGCTTTTAAGGAAAGAAACAGTCTAGGAAAGTACTAGAAAAATTATCCCCCTAGGCTGACTCAACATTGTCACCCCTTGAGTGGTCCAATTCCTTGTACCACTGATATTCCACATCTTTCAATTAATTAGCGGCGAACTTTACGCCCTCCACATTGGTGACATGCATCACATGAAAGCTCTTTTCCATCTCATCAAAAAAACTTTGAGAATACTCCTTGACTAGTGAAGGATAGAGAGTTCAACCTCATAAATTGTCCAACACTTGTGGCCTCAGAAGATGGAGTAACAGTAGCACCACGCTCAGACTAAGAAGCTACCAACTGCGCTAACATATGAATAGACTGGTGAAACTCAGCATTCGCCATATCAGCCTTAAGAGGTTGAGAAGGACTGGAGGGGATTGGTAGAACTATAGAAGGGAAAATAGGAACTAGACCGTAAGAACGGGTCTAGATCTTATAAGTAAGGCGAATCCCATCAATGTTGTCCTCGGGTGGGATAGAGAATTTTTTGTGAGCTTTAGACCATTTGGGAGGCATGATATAAAAATCAAACAAAGAAAAATTAGAGGAGATTTCAGGACCTTAGACTTTATAGCCCAAAAATAGAACACAAGAAAGAGAAATATTCCTAAATGCCTCTTAGCCTCTCCTTTATGAGTGTGGTGCGCTATATATCCTTGAAAGATACTTAAATCGACACGGCTTTGTGGACACCTAATTGACCATGAACCTAGATATATGATATCAATATGACATGACCTAAACCAGGGACTGGCTATGTCGGGTATCTCAAGTCCAACTAGAATCGGAGACCATCCCTAATACCTAAACCATTGACCATCCTTCACCCAATATCAAATGAATTCTAAATATATAACAAGATAAGATAATATTACTTTGAAGATGTTGTAGTAAGTTTATAACCAAATCATAATCCACAATCAACCAACCAACCAATACCAATCCCAATTTCAATACCAATGCTACTACCAATACTGACACCGCCCATGCCCATAGTAGTCCAACAAAACATTTAATTAGAACTAAAGAATATCCAGTTAGGACATATCAATACCAATACAAATGCTACTACCAATACTGACACCGCCCATGCCTATAGTAGTCCAATAAAGCATTTAATTAGAACCAAAGAATATCCAGTCAGGACATGCCCTTAAACATAGCTAAAAACAAAACCAAGGAAATAATAATGACATAAAGAAATCTACAGCATAAAATGGGGTCTTCTAGAGTATAGAAGTTCACTACTTCAGTCTGACTCAAAACCACTCCCCGAATAGCCAAGTCACTGGGCAGGAGGAGTGTAAGTATGGATAATTCCTGTATTACATGGGGATACAGCACCCGAAGACGATTACCAAGGTAAACACTAGCATGTAACTTAGGGATAAGGATAAATTAATGTCGTCAATTCAAAACCAAATCAAACCAATGCAAATAACCATACACAATTACATATATACATATATATTATGCCTGGATAGGAAAAAAGACTTAGCATGTAGTTTACAACCTTAACCTGAATTGTGTAGCTTTACCATCATAAGTTAGCCCATGGGCAATATAGGTCCAGTATTACCTCCTGAACGGGCCTTAGTGCGTGTAACCGTATGAACTGGAGCTATTATAGATGCCCGAAGATTCCTTTGTACCCTTCGCCTTTTATGACACATATATATATGTGGATAGGATTTAGGTATTTCCTCGCACCTCACACGTACACGGTTATTAAGACTAACTCTCATAACAGAAAAATTGAGTATCCAGTGTCCGTTCTTCGAACTCATACCTTTGCGGCTAGCTATCGCAACCCTCATTATTGCCTAATTAAAACATTTAACACATAACCAAACCACCAATTAAAGTAGTCAATTATTAAACCATATTAAGTGGATCGTCATATCGACTATAACTTGCAAACAATGTCATTAGCCTATACTTAGCGGATTCTCATGTACCCTATAAACTCTATTATTAAAATCACTTGGGGGATTCCCATATACCCCAAAAGGTTTTCAAAGTCATCCTTATCCATTTAACTATTTATACCATGCATTAGTTTCAAGAGATAAGCTAAACCAAGTGATAATGCACAAACCAAAATCAATTATGCAAGTGGATTGAGTTTATTACCAATTTCCATGCAAAACAATCAATTTGGGAATTCCATTGTACCCCTATTTCTATACACCATTCCCATGAACCCCAATGCATTTATCAAACATCAGTTTAAGCACAATGGTTTCATAAATATCATGGAAGAAACATTTAAACAATTTGCATTAAAAACTCTCAATCCATAGTTTAAAATCCAACATCAATATTCCATACATAATACTGTAAATAACATGTTTTTATGAAATTGATGATGAAAGAAGAGTAACATGCTTGAAATACAGAGAAATTTTGGAGAGATAGCACCCTTAGAACCTTAGATGACAACTTTCTTTAAACTCTAGCCTTAACTTAAACAAAGAATTTTAGGAGAGAATTTAAGAGTATTTTATTGGGAATGATATGATAATAAAGTACAAAGGATGGTTTTTGGTCGTGGGGTCCAAGGGGTTAAAGTGGAAAATATCCAAAGTACCCTCAACTTAAAAGCTGAAAAAGTGTTGCCTTTGACTACAAGGTAACCATCAACTTGAAACTATAACATAAGACCAGGAACACCAGTCATAATTGAGACACTGTTAACCTTACCACTCAACCACCCAACTCGTAACCAGATAATACGACTCGTAAGGTCCAGTCGTATGCAACACAAAACTTAAATGGGTTAGACACTGGACATCTTATGATTTTACCTCACCACTCATATAACATATTCTTATGGATCTTAGTATGATACTCGTACTCAGAGCAGAGTCAATCCATAACCTTACTTATTTGGGTAAGGTTTGTCCTAGCGACTCGTCACGAGTCCTTATGACTCATGTCCCCAAGTCATAACCAAGATAAAAAACCAAACACCCTTCACTGAACACCTTAAGACCAGGGCTACTTAACCTGTCTAGACACTATACGACTCGTATGATGAGTCGTAACAAGGATAATGAGCTTAAAGCTCAAAAAATTTTCAAGGCCAAAATCCGAGGTATTTCAGTAAGCTCATCCCTACAGGTCATGTTTAATGGGCATATAAGACTTTATGGTATGTGTATACACTTTTATGATTCGGTTGATAGTCATGATGCATTGTTCATATCATTCATGCATTGTTTATATGTTTCATCCTAATAGAAGTAGTTAAAGCCTACTTGTGGATGACTAGATGAATGCAACTTGATAGGTTACACTTGTGATAATTAGAGGGTCATTGACTCTCTCATTTTTTTGATTTAACTTAGCTTGAGATCATAGTTTGATGGTGTTGATAGGCTATTAGTTATCCCATTGGTTTGTTATATTACTTAAAAGGTTAATCTATGAATAGTAGTAAATTGTGATGTAATTACTAGTATGTCTTGATTGTTTGTTGCTCGCATTTGTTTAATGATTATGTATGACTTTTAAGTTAGGTCGACAGATGATACCTACCAATATATAGTATTTGAACTAATAATGTATGTGATCTTCTTCTTTTTTTGAGTGCAACTTATCGATCCAAGGGTGAGCATGTATCTTTAGGTCGCCATTGAATCTTCTCATTGGCCTGTCTATTGTTTTGGATAATGAGATTTCCTTTACTATTATTTTTGAGATATTTATTCAAACTTTAGTTTATGGTTTTTAGAATGTTCTTGTATGATAACTTTTGTGTCTTGAAAATTGTAATAGATAGTTGATGATTCTGCACTTACTAATTGATTAGTTTTGAATTTTATTATTATTAAATTTTTTTATGATATTCTGTCTTAAAATGGCTAAATGACTAGGTTGGTAATTAGTTTAAATAGTTTTTTCGCCGGACAGTTAGTGTGGGTGTCGCTCATGACCATTTGAATCATGATAAAAATGGAATTCCCAAGTTCATCAATTTTTTCATATAAAAATTAGACCGGTAGAGTCTTGTGAAATGGTACGAAGACATATGTACTTTCCTTTGAGAGGCTACAATAATTTAGTAAATTTTAATTTATATTTATACATTAAAACAGAGCTCTACACAATGATATAATGCTAAAATTACTAGAAGGTAAACAATTCAAAAATGATATTAGCACACTTACCACAAAGGAGGCAGTATCTTGAGTTTTTGTCAAAAATAAAAAGTCTTTATAATTAATTTAGTGAAACAAATTGTGAATACAGAAGAAGTTTGGAGTTCTTTCAGGAAGAACAAATGAAACTTAAGAGAGAAGCTTATTGAAAGTACATCACACAAGTGTGATGTGTACCACTTTTAGATAAATATGAAAGGGTGGCTTTCCCAAATACTATGTTGGTTGCCCAAAATATTTAAATATTTCTTATATTTCACAATTAATTAAAGAGAATGATAAGGAAGTTATTTTATAAAAATACCCCAAGACATGCCCTTAAGAATATTATTACAATTTAAGATGAACAAATTTTCAAATATCATGAAATTTGAGCTTAGAAAGTGTAAAGTAGAAGGTATTCTTTCTATCAAGAAATGGTGTATTGAAGTGCAAATATAAAGTTACATATTTTTGCGTATTACAATTCTTGTTTAATGATTCTTTCATATTTAAACATCTTAATACAACTAGGCTAGGAGAACAACTAGCACATATAGTGTGAAATTCTAAATGTATTTATAAAATGAGGTTGAGCAAATAAATACAACCCTGAGGCAACAAATACAGAGAGAATGTATTTAACTCCAAAATAATAGCTATGAATCATAATTAAAAAAATATAACTATATAATTAGGCCTCAAATTATTATTGTTCATGAAATTTTCTTGTTTACACATCAACTTCACAAAACATCAAATTGCTATCACACATTTAAAAAAATACACAAAAAAAATGAGAAAACACAAACATGGATATAAAAAAGAAAAACTAGAGAGAAAATGAAAAGATGAAGAGAACTTACTGCAGAATCTCGAAGTAATATGCATTAATTGAGAAAGGATCTAGAGAGCTGCGACTTTAGATATGAGGAGTGGTGAAGAGAACAATGTTTTAGGGTAAACATGAAGGTAATTTTGGAATATGTGAAAATTTCAAGGGACATAGATGCTTTTTACTTGGTCAAACCATAATGGCTTATAAGCCAAAACTAAAAACGTAGAGGGTCCTTTACTTTTAACTTTTGACTTTTACAAAGCAAATTTTAACCTTTTAAGTGATTTTGTAAGTTGTGAAGCTCTTCAAATAGTAAAAAATGGTTAAAAACTATTTTGATCAACTTTTCATTTCAAACAGGCACTAAGAAGGAAATTAATTGGTGATAAAAAAATTTTAAAACTTAAAAAGAGTGACATGAGTCTTAATTATTGAGTAGAGTTGACAATTTTAAGATTAGTGTTAATAATCCTAATTTTAAAACTCTCAAGTTTCATTATTTACACAATGACCCTATTTTTACCACCCCCATCCCATCCTTCTTCAACCGTTCTATTGCCACCGCAACCACCATCATCTTCTCTCCGTTATCATCAATACACCTCCTTCTCTTCCTCTTTAACCACCATTTCATCTCTCTTACACAATTACCTATTCCTCTTCCTTTATCACTACCACCAACACCACCATTTTCTTCTTCTACACCACCAATATTACCACTTCCTCCTCTGCCATAACTATCATCTTCTTCTTCATCGATTTTTCTACCACATCTTTTGCTAGAAAAGCAAGCAGTTGTCCAAGTTGCTGCAACAACTGTCCTAATTGTTACAACATAACGGTAGCTATTGTAGCACCTACAATAAATACTGCAACAATTGTCACAGCTATTATAATAACTACAACAATTGCTGCAACACAATAATTATAATAGTTGTTGCAGCAACTATCGAGTTACTGCATCAACTACCGAGTTGCTATCTGCACTTACTACCCACAGTTGCTGTAACTAAGGATGGACATTCGGTTTGTTCGATTTGGTTGTTTAATATCGGTTTGATTTTTTAATTTTTGGATTGAAGAAAATGCCAACCGTAATCAAACTGAAATAAATTTGGTTTGGTTCGATTTGTACAAATTCGATTTGATTATTTTAAATTTTGATTTTGATTTTGAAGATTAAAGTAGTGAGCCTTTCTTTACTATGACTAACCATTTAAAATTAATGATTTTTTAGAAAAATAATTTTTTTAAACCTATTTTTCATTCCCAAATATAAATAACTCAACATGTATGAAATGAAATGAAATAACTATAAGTTTTACATAATACATAACTGAAAATGAAATGAAATAACTATAAGTTTTACATAATACATAACTACATATATATAATTTTGATTTTTCGATATAACCAATTTTTTTTTGAAAAACTAAAAATCGAATCAATTAACTGAATTTCTAAAATTTGAATTTGATCCAAAGAATTGAAAAATGAAATCAAAATTAAATTTCGATTTGAATTTTCCCATTTTTTCGGTTTGAATCAAAATATGTCTAGTCCTAGCTGCAATTACTACCACACTCGTTGCAACAACTATCATACTTAATGTAGCAACTATCACAGTTGCTATAGAAACTACCCAATTATTGTAGCAACTACCGCAGTTGTTGAAGCAACTATCGTAGTTGCTTGATTTTTTGCATAATTTCTTCAAACATCTAAAGAATATCATTTTTTTAAAGTTCTCAAAATTAAAAGAAAATAATTTATAAAAATAAAAATAAAAAGAGAAAGAGAATAGCAAGAAGAATAATGCAATAAAAAAGATGAACGTCTTAGTAGCGATGATTGTGAGAAAAAAATGACAAAGAAAAAGTAGAAAAAAGATGAAGGAAAAGAGAAATATGAGAGAGAAAAAAGAGGAAAAAAAAGAAAGAAATATTAATAAGATAAGGTAGGGGAAAGTTTTAAATTTTAAAATTTGAATTGAGAGGGAATTCTTTTTAAAGTTTAAAAGTTTTCAAAATTACACTTCACACATAAATTAGCTTAATCAAACATTAATTGAAAATTTCACCTTAATTGCTCAAAATTGTCACCTTTTTAAATTTCAAACTTATTTGTCTCCTACCACTCAATTGTCTTAAAGAAAGCCAGCTAAGAAATTTAGGGGTCGTTTAATTTGAAAACAAGTTATGCCGAGACTAGTTATGTTGAGATTAATTATCCTGAAATTAGTTATTTCGATATAATTTTTTAGTGGTTGTATGATTTATAGTACTAAAAATAATACTATACATTACATTCTTTCTAAGAATATATTATTATTTATAGAAATATCTTTCACCTTCTATATGTGAAAAGTTATAATCGAAGGATTTGAAGGATAATTTTGTTATTTTATGACTTTATGTGAAGATGAATTATTTAGAAATTATTATACCAAAAGGATGTAATAACCTTATCCCTCCGTCCCAAATTGAAATGGCACAACTATTAAGAAAACAATGATCGATAATGTAACTTTATCATTTTACCCCTGTTAATTGTGTCATGTTGTTAATTCTAATATTGACGGAGTTATTATATGGATGGTACCAAAATATTTTTTGCATGAATAATTAGGATCATACGATTACCAAATTTCTTATAATATTTTTCAAGATTTGATAATTCAATGCTAGTAATAAGGAATAATCAATTATTAAGGGTATAATAGAAAAAAATTATTTTATCTTAATTAATAAAAAAATAAATAAAATAAAAAATTAAATAAAAAAATTTAAAATGAATAATTTTAGAGGATAGAAGCATATCCATACTATTTAATCTCATAATATAATAAATTATTTCAAATTTGCAATCAAACAAGACAACAATTTTATCTGTGAATTATCTTTTATTCTGAAACTATTTATCGGAATATCCCGCACCAAACGACCCATTAGAGGTGAAGTGGGACCGTGTTGCGTTGGTGTTTCTGTTCTTGTTCCTTTTATCTTATCTATATCTACCCAAAGAAGCTGGCGAGTAACGAATTATTCATTTCCTGAGATTACCAAAAATGGCTTCTTTGGCACGGCAGTTCGTTGGGTTGAAGTGCCCACCAATTTCAACAAAGAAGCTTGTCAATCGCATCAATCATCAGAGTAAGCAGCAGATCCAAAAGGCAAGAATAGCAGCACAAGCTTCTGCAGCAGTGGTCACAAATGCACAAACGAGAGAAAGACTAAAGCTTAAGGAGATATTTGAGGATGCCTATGAGAGATGTCGCACTACACCTATGGAAGGTGTTGCCTTTACTGTTGATGATTTTCATTCTGCCCTTGAAAAATATGATTTTGATTCCGAAGTTGGTACCAAGGTTGAATTTCTTCTTTTCTCTTTCTCAACTAATTTTCTACTAATTGAGTGTTGTTTTTTCCCTCAAATTGTAAAATGATAAACACAATGCTATGAGGTGTCTATTTTGTATTCGATTGAAATCTGTTATTTTGTAGACAATAGTAAATCGTATTCTTTAGTCTATCACTGGATTTTTGAGATTAGCTTGGTTAGTCAAAAATGGCTTATAGCTCAAGTATAAAAGTTACTACTCTGATTGTCAACAGCGAACGAAAAGTTTGATTTTTGTCTGTTTAGGTGAAAGGAACAGTTTTTTCTGTAGAAGCAAATGGAGCTCTAGTTGACATCACTGCAAAATCATCTGCATACTTGCCTATACGTGAGGCCTCACTTCACACCATCAAACATGTAGAGGAAGCCGGAATATTTCCTGGCTTGCGTGAGGAGTTTGTCGTAGTTGGTGAAAATGAAGCTGATGATAGTTTGGTTTTGAGTTTGCGATCAATTCAGTATGACCTTGCATGGGAGAGATGCAGGCAGCTACAAGCTGAAGACGTAGTCGTCAAAGGCAAGGTATGTGTTTCCTCTAAATTATTAATACCAGAAATGAAATTCTATGATGACTTGGAATGTCACTGTGTATCATGATTTTGGATCTTATTTTTTTATTAACCAACACTAGGCATACCTTCTTGCTGTCATCTCTGCATAGCACACTGCTTTAGCAGGGCATTCACTTCTATGTCAATGATCCAAGTCTTGTTTCTGTCGATGGTTTTGCAGTTGGTCGGCGCAAATAAAGGTGGAGTGGTCGCTCTGGTCGAGGGCCTTCGTGGTTTTGTTCCATTCTCCCAGAT
The DNA here is from genome assembly GCF_002878395.1 of Capsicum annuum. Taxonomy (NCBI): domain Eukaryota; kingdom Viridiplantae; phylum Streptophyta; class Magnoliopsida; order Solanales; family Solanaceae; genus Capsicum; species Capsicum annuum. Next base: position 133,257,502 of record NC_061111.1, read on the forward strand.
ATCAACGGTTAGTTATACATTCATCGCATAAGTTATAATCTATTTTGTGAAGACGTTAATAATTTTTACTTGTAGATCTTCTGTCATCCAGACCAGACATATTCAGATTGTAAATGGGAAATGTGACTAAAGAAAACTACTAGTTTCACTGACTGAAGCTCGATTCTAAGTGGCTCATTTTATAGGAGTTGTTATCCTATTCTAATAAGGTAGCCTTTTACAAGATCCTATTAAATAGAAATAATATCCTAAGTAATATGCAAACCTATATTCTACACGATTCCTCTATCCCTGTGGAACTGTTAAAGTATAAACGTTTTTGGTTTTTGGCTTTCTGGTTAAGGTGAGAGAGCTTCCATGTGGCAGAAAGAGATGTTTCTTTTCTGCAATGATATGAGATGTGCCCTAATTAATGTTGGATCAATGAATTGAAGTTAAAGAAATGTAAAGTGGGTCTAACAAACTAGTATTAATTATACTAACACTATAATAATCATAAAAAATTAGCTATAACAAGTATCTAAATTCTGTATTAAAAGATCGACTGAAGTGACATTACGAGACCTTGGAGCACCATGTTAATGAAAAGGAAGGTGGCCAATGCGGGATATTGTATCTATGTCAATACTAAGTGATTCCTACGAGGAGAACCATGAAAAATTCAAAATGGTTTGCAATGGTATTAATCTGAGGGATATCTTGGTGATTTGTAAGTCAAAAGGCAATAGACTATAGGTCTTCTAAGTGCAAAACTCAACAACACTCTTGTAAGTAGAGAAGAGTAGAGGAGCGAATCCATCACCCACTGGGTTTCGAACCTTGCGCCACCGACCCTCTAGAACGTCCCGATTATTTTATTTTTTCTTAAAAAAAGAGAATAGAATATAATTGTATATGTCAGTTTCTAAAGAGAATATAGTTGTATATACCATAGGCTCTATTTTGTTACCCATTGTCAACTCAGCTTTTCACTTATGAATTTATTTCTTGATTCAATATCCAACCCATGGGTTATAATTTGGTGGGGTTGGAGCTTCACCCTTCTGTTTTTCCAATAAAAAATCACTATGACTATTTGAAACTCATCCCAAGAAACTCTCTTTTTAGTGTAGCTTATCCAAAAACAAAAACACAAATTTTTGATGTTTCAGAAATCAACAGCGGAGGAGCTTTTGGAAAAGGAACTTCCTCTGAAGTTTGTTGAGGTTGATGAAGAGCAATCCAGACTTGTTCTCAGCAATCGTAAGGCGATGGCTGATAGTCAGGCACAATTGGGAATAGGCTCAGTCGTTCTAGGAACTGTTCAGAGCTTGAAACCGTATGGTGCCTTCATTGACATTGGTGGAATCAATGGCCTTCTTCATGTGAGCCAGATTAGTCATGATCGTGTCTCAGATATTGCAACAGTTCTCCAGCCTGGTGACACTCTCAAGGTGCGCATAGAAATCTCTTAAGTTATGAAATAGCTTTCCATATTTGAAGAAAATCTGCAATTATGTGCTCAATTTCATTGTAGGTCATGATATTGAGCCATGATCGTGAGAGAGGTCGAGTGAGCCTTTCTACAAAGAAGCTAGAGCCTACACCTGGTGACATGATTCGCAATCCAAAGCTTGTCTTTGAGAAGGCAAGTATTTCCAAGTGTTATTTTATTTGTTTGTATTAATACTACCTTGCCAATTCATTGTTGTATATTAATACCAATGTTTTCTTCAGTTCAGTTCTCATGATGCCAAAATAGTTTCCTTATCCACTACAGTTATGCAACTGGATATTCTTCATTATTTCTTTTCTTCTTGTCTCTTTTTTTTTTTTCAAGTCATCTTTCTGAATTTCGAAATGCCAATACTTTAATCATCTCATTCCTTTCGATCAAAATGACTCATTTTGCATTTTCATCAAAAGTCCAGACTGGTTCTGAAGATGCTTGAGAAAGTAAAGGGTATTTCCTTTTGTCAAAAAGTACAGGGTTAATTTAATAGTGTTGCTTCATGCTCCATCCATTTTCTTCTTCTTCTTTTTTTGTCAAAAAAATACAGGGTAATTTGGGATGGTCTTTCCAAATAAAAATGTGTTGCAATATTCCAAAAAGTAAAACAGTTAAACTTTTTAGTTGTGCATTAAAGCTTGCAAATTGTTTTTTACAGGCTGAAGAGATGGCCCAGACATTCAGGCAGAGAATTGCTCAAGCTGAAGCCATGGCCCGTGCAGATATGCTGAGGTTTCAGCCTGAGGTATTTTAGTTACTAATTTGGTAATTGCTCCAGTTTTAGGCATTGCAAACGTTGAAAATATTATGATTTGAAAAGCTTCTTCTCCCTTTAATCTTACATGAACCATGCCAAGATATTGTATATCATGGAGAGGTCAGAACACGACTTTTTTAGGGCATATCAGGCAATCCAACTATCATCACCACTTTAAGTGGGGTAAAATGGGTGGCAATAGAACAGGCCACAGTTTGGCTACACCAAACCTATATCATGCTTACTACCGCCTCTTCTTTGGATGTGTTTTCCTTTTTCTGGATTATTACTTGCTTAGCGAAATCCAATAAAAAAGTTTTTGTAACGCACAAAGTATTTGAATTCCAATAGCAAAGAACATAACTGACTTATATCAACTGTTGGAGTTATGTTGAAATAGAACACTGCCAATTGTATTCTTTGTGTTCACATGGATATATATAAGCTGTGAAAGTAGAAAGAATAGGATATGGGGAAGAAGGTGGTGTCTTGTTCTCGTTGTGCAAGAAGTAGTGAGGTGACAAAGGGCTGCAGGATATAGAAAATAGTGTAAAATATGCTTTAAAAATACGGAGAAAAAGAGAAGAAAGAAAGAGAAAGTATGAGAAAGAAACAGAAAAGAAGCAGCAAATTTGAGCATCCTAAGTGAAAGAAGATATGAAGAGAATAACTGGAAGGCAGAAGCTAAAGAAGCTACTGAATTCTCCCTTATTCTCTTTCCACATCAGAAGATGAGATGAGAACTGGGTGACAAGATAGAACGAAATGGGCAAAGAACAGAAGGAACACAAATACAGGGAATACCAAGGGAAATAGGATTTTAAATTTATGATGTTGGTTATGATGATGCTCAAGTTCAACTTCTGACTTGAGTTTCTAGCTCGTCTCCCTTTTGCGTCTTGATATGTAGATTCTTGTTTCTTACAAATTTCAGTAGTATCACCTCTATCCTTGAAATAATACTGGGTGAAACAAAGTCAAATGTTATAAAACATATCTAACACCAGAGCATCATATAAATTAGTTTCTCGTCTTGTCTCTTCGGCTGGTAGTATTAGTATTATTTTTGGTATTTTTATTATTTTACTATTCCCGTATTTCTCATTCTTAGTTTTCTGTTACTATTTGTTGTCTCGTATCCTTTTTTTTCTTACTATTGTGGTATTGATATGCCATATGTCTTCATAAATGTTGTGTTTTTGCTTTCTTTAATCTGAGGGTCTATCGGAAACAATCTCTTTACCTGCTAAGGTAGGGATAGTTTAAGTATACCCCTTATTATACTTAAAGGTCAGATATACCCATACTGTTATACTTTTGGTCCAAATTAACCTCTCATTACAAATTTACCCCTAATTTTGATGGAGGGACATGTGACAAGCTTAGAATTGAATGATTTGAAAAGAGAACAAACCATATGAAATAAAAAAAATAAACTTAAAAAGTGGAGAGAATGGTTAGGATATTGGTTAAACGGTTGGGTTCTAAAAGATTGGATATTTAAAATTGGGGTGGGTCATTTGATTCTGAGCAGGTTCTAAAAGATCGGATATTTATAATTGTGTTGGACCATTTGATTCTGATCTTGTCACGTATTCTGTCAAAATTAAGGAGGGCAAATTTGTGTCAAAGTATAATGGGAGGGGTCTATTTGAATCGTAAGTATAAAGAAAAGGATATAATATATGGAAATATAATGAAAATATATTTAAACTATTTTGATACTACAGTGTGCCCCTTTTCCATATCAATAACTTGTATTATGGCGTGCTTTAAATGAGAGTATTGACTTCTGCAACTCTCTTCTTTTGTAACTTCTCAGAGTGGATTGACCCTCAACTCTGACGGAATTTTAGGCCCGCTGACCTCTGAACTTCCTGAGGATGGACTGGACTTGAGTGAAATTCCACCGGCTGAAGATTTATGAATTCTAAATCAAACCCCTTCTTTTTGATCCATTTGTTGCTCAAGCTGTATAAATAAATATTGTTTGTAGGTTTAGAACCATGAATTGCACCCTCAACCTTTCAATTTTATTTTACCACGACGCTCAACAATTTGGCTTGCAGTTTTTGCTAAGAATGAAGCATCGTTAACAGAATCAGGAGTCTTTTGAACAAATTAACCCAAATGCATCTCGACTTTGGGACAAACCAAAATGGCTCTTTACGTTCCCTAACGGACGTTTTTCTGCCCTCATCTTCTTGTTTTCTTTTTTATCTTTAAAAAAATAAATAAGAAAGCTGCAGTTCTCAGCTCTTTGGACGAACTGCATCTGATAGATTTTTTATTTTTAAAAAAAGTATAAATAACATAAATAAACACTTTTAGAAGTAATTACACCCTCTCCCACTTTTTAATTACTTTACTCTCTCTTTATTAATATACATAACATAGTCAACATATACATAGCATTCTGTGTATATGTTGAGATTTTTGTAATATGTTTAGGGAGTTTGAAATTTTTTATAACATTGAAAACATAAGTTGTGTATTTATGTAATTTTTAGTTAAAAAATTCCAATTGAATTCGCTGCGAAATGGGCGAACCACATTTGTTAAAGTATACTATTACACCAATAAATAAGTTTATAGTTGCCACTTAGTACTTACTAGGATGCCTAAAAAATTAATTAATAAATTGTAATGAATAAAAATATTATGTGTCTTTTCTATTATTTAATAAATTTGTTAACTGGTTTCTAAATTTATGTAAAAAAAAATAAATACGCAGGTCGTGTAATAATACACGAAATGCCTAATTTTTTTTTAATCAATCAATAGATAGGGCAAACTCATTTCAACCCAATAGGAAGAACTATTGGACCGATGCAAACACTTATACATGATCTTTATTAATTTGAAATTTATATGATTTTATTCGAAATTGGGATCATGATGATACCTATTAGTCCCACCGCTATGAGTATGTGTAGCACGTATCCATCTATTGGCGATGCAAGACAATTTTCACTTTATTTTGGTGATGGAACAGACCCGTTTGTCATGCAATGTTTCCAATTAGCGATGGTTGATCTATTTAGGCGATGGGTCACAACCTGTGGGACTTATTTTCACTATATATACTTATCTTTATCATTCTCATTACTTAGATTATTTGGATGTAACAACATTTACTCTAAACATTATCTTATTTGAGTGCTTATAATCACTTTAGTTCTTTAGGAGAGTGATTAGGAGTGGAATCTCTTGGTTGTTTGGTTAACTTTTTTGTTTAATTGACTTTTACAAGTGTCCCATTTGTGGAATCAAATTGGCTTTTCTTCAATTGGTTGAGCTTGATTATTGTTGATCGATTTGGATCGATTAGGAGGTGAAGGTAACAGTCTTTTGTTGCCCATAATGTGTGAGATATATGTTAGATATGTTAGAATTTATCTATGTTTATTAAATTAATTATGAGAAGACCATTTAAAAATAGAGAAATTTTTAGAAAAATTAAAAAATCTTTAATTAGTAATTATTCAGAATATATAAGTCTAAATAAAACAAAAGAAAACCCACAAAGATTAGCCTACCTAATTACCTTAATATCTAGTATGAAGCAAAATTAATAATCCATTTAAAATCTAGAAGAATGAGACACATACCACCTAATTATGATAAAATTAGATTTAGATATCCACCAAGATATTATAAATAGAGTTTAAATGAATAAAGTGCAGAAATACAAAGAACTAAAACAAATTATTTCTGAAAAACGTAAAGAATTAAAAATAAGAATAGAAAGACTACATTATAATATATTTGCCGGAGTTAGTGAAAATTCAATAAATACACAAAAAGATGAAATATCAAAATTAGAATCACAAATAGACAGTTTAGAATATATATATCAACATGAACTATTCACAATAAAATGAACAAAGAAGAATTTATAATAGATGAAAAAATATATGAAAATCATGAAGGATTAAAAATAAAGATAGTATTTTCTAATCTAGGTGTACCACGCCAAGGTGTAAATTTTATCTAGTTTTATTTATTTCACTTGGGTTGAGGGTTTTTGGATTTTTTCACCCTTTCTACGACTTATAAACATAAAAGAGACCCTTTTTCTTTCATTTGTCAAAGGTCAAACTCTACTTTATTTATCTTTAGCTTTCCAACCAAGAAAGTTTAAGGGTTTCATAGAGAATTCATCATCTGGACTCCAAACTTCAGATTGACTTCAAATTCTTGTGTTTTTCAGGCATGTTTCTCTTTTCAAAAATTTAATTTTACTTTGTGGCATTTGTTTATTGGATTTTCATATTACTTAAATTGTGGGTTTTTAAATTAGCTTGAGGGGTTTTGGTTGTTACTAATTGAATTACTTGTCTAATGTTTTGAATTGATTATTCATGCTTTAAATTGATTTTTTTGGGACTAAATTGATATATTATTTAAATGGTTGGACTAGGGTACATGGATTTCCCCAAATTCGTTGAATTTTGGCTTTGAATTGCATGAACCTCAACCCACTCTGTGAATTTAATTTAGTTATCGAAAACTACATGGTTTAACTTGATTTTGAACTCAATGCATTGCATCAATGGATAACAGGATATAAAAAAGGATTTGGATGGCCATGGTTGCCATGGTTTAGATTTTAATGGAACTTGGGAGTCCAATTTGATTGTGTGAATTGGTTTGACATGTTTAATTTAGCCTGCAAGCATTTTGGTATGACGATACTAGTGGTAAATGTGTTAATGAATGACTTTCGGGTTAATGGTTGGAATTATGTGCTAAATGGTTTAAATTTAGGCTTAAAGAGTGTTGTGTAGCTCGCAGTAAAGGTGGAGTTTCTGGGGAGACCACTATTGGAAACCATATTTGCCGTTGTAGGGGTGTTTATGACCGTGTGCATAGTTCACACATTATATATATTTTTAAAATGGTTGGATCCTCGACGACTTTGGACCTTTCTTAGATTTCCTCGGTTCGTGCGGCTAAAATTCACTAGGGCCTTTCAGTAGGAGAGCTTAACCCATATAGCCCGTGGGTGCCCTTAGAACGGATAGAGCTACACAGTCCAGGATTAATGATCTTAAAACTCTCATGTTCATGACCCTTACCCTATCTCAACTGACTGATTTTGGACATGACATTATTTTATCACTTTTCTTAAATTACATGCTAGTGCTTATCCCACTGATTGTCCTAGGACACTACATCATTTGACGATGTAGGGTCTGAAGACACTTTTGTTACTTCTGTGCAACGTTAGGTAGATTAGTACATTCGTTGAGTTATTGTGAAGTCGTGAGCCTCCATCATTTGAAAGGCTTTATAATTTTACTATCTTTTCTTTATTTACTCGGTACTTATGGATTCTTTTTAGTTATAGTCAGGGGCATGTCCCGACTTAGTTGATATTCTAATTTTAGAGGCTTTCATGGATAGATGTGGATTGGTTGGTTATTGTTTTGACTCTTAGCTTCTTTTAATTACCTATTCATCATATTATTATTGTTTAATTGACTTTCATATTATTATATTATTGTGTTAACAAGGTTAGGCGATGGGGGTGGTCTTCATTTTATGGTGCGCTTGAGATATTTGTCATGGCCAGACCCTGGTTTGGGTTGTGACAAGCTTGTTATCAGTGCACGGTTTAGAGTTATTGGGTGTTCATAAAGCCATGTCGAGTATTGTTTTTTATGGGTGTGTAGAGCGCCACACTTATAAGGAGGAGGATACAATTTAATTAGGAATGTTTCTCTTTCCTATGTTCTATTTTTGGGCTATAGAGTCTAGTGCTATGAAACTTCTCTAACTCTTGGCTTCCTTGCATTTTAGATCATGCCTTTTTGAAGATCTAATGTTCGTAGAAACTCTACTAGGAACTCAATCCTACTTGAGGATAATGTGCAGGGGACTTGCCCTGTGTATGGTGTGAAGACCTGGTCTAGGGTCCCTGCTCCTGATTGTGCTGCTCTATATGGAGTTCCACCTGTTCCCACTAGTCTTCATCGGGCTTTTTGGGGTTGTGATGCTTATGATCAGTCGCCTCAAGGGGACATCTCTAATGTGGAGTTCTACCGATCTATTCATTTGCTTACTTAGTTAGTGACATCTTAGTCTTTTCAGTCTGACCGTGTTGGTTTTATTGCTCATTCATCTAAGGTCACTTGGGTTGGCTACTTTATGAGGTTAAATCCCCCAATCTTTATAGGCTTTAGGGTTGAAGATGATCCTCAGGGGTTTGTGAATGAGATGGAGAAATTTTATAGGGTGATGCATGCTACTGATGTGGATGGTGTGGAATTTGTTGCTTATTAGTTGAAGGATTTAGCTTATCAGTGGCATGAGGAGTGGGAAGCAATGAGGGGTAATGATGTTGAGAAGGCTGTATGGGATGACTTTTTAAGGGCCTTTTTTGATCACTTCTTTCCTCAGGAGTTGAGAAAATATAAGACTTAGAATTTTGTTAATCTGAAGCAGGGTAACATGAGTATTAAGGAGTATGCCTTAAAGTATGAGTAACTGCCTCATTATACTTCTGAGTTGGTGTGTAGCTAGACATCTAAGATAAGAAAGGTTACTTCTGGGTTGGTTCGTGTCTTGGTATTGGAATGTAAGGCTATAATGTTGAACAATGATATAGATATCTATAGATTTGTGGTTTATATGCAATAGGTAGAGGATAAAAAGAAGAGGCAGGCAAAAATAACAGTTTGGTTGAATATTAAGTTTATGTATTCAGAGTAGGATGGGGGTCAGCAGAATAGTAAAAGAGATGGTAGACAGTGGACCAATAAGAAGAACTGGGGTAATTCTTATTCGTCTTCTAGTGCTCCCTATCATAATCTTTCTGGCAATCATTGTTTTCAGGCTATCCGGGTCCTAAGGCACAGGGTGCCAATTTTTAGGCTAGTAGAGCTTAATCAGCCCCACTTTATCTTTTTTATTATTTTTGCAGGCATCTTCATCGTGGTTATTATAAAAAGGAGAGGAATCAGTGTTATAATTATGGTCAAATGGGTCATATGCAACAAAATTATCCTTCAGCCATGGTTGCCACTGGAGATAATAAAGTTATGGTTGCTACATCTTCAGCTCCTGTGCCAAAGGGGTCTACTTTTAGTATCGACACTAGCCAGAATTATCTCTATGTACTTGTTACTCACCAGGAGTCTGAGGCATATCCAGATGTTGTTACTAGTATGTTACAACTCTTTTCTCATGACTTTTGTTGTTTGCTTGATCCCAATTATTCCCCTTTTATGTTACCTCTTATATGGCTGTGCATTTTGATTTTGGTCCCAAAAGTATTTTTGACCCCTTTTCTGTGTCTACTTTGGTGGGTGATTTATAGTTGCTAGAATAATCTATAAGGGTTGCGTGGTGTCAATCTTTCATTAGGAGACATTAGTGGATTTGATAGAGTTGGATATGATGGATTTTGATGTTATCTTGGGGATGTATTGGCTTCTTTCGTACTATACTTCTCTATATTGTAGGACTCGAAGGTTAGTTTTTATTTTCCTAATAAACCAGTATTAGAGTAGGAGGGTAGTTCCTTAGTACCCAAAGAGAGATTTATTTCCTATCTTAAAGCTTAGAAAATGATCTCAAAAGGGTATTTATATCATTTAGTTTAGGTTAAGGATTCTGACTCTAAAAATCTTTCTTTGCAATCTGTCCCTATAGTTAATGAGTTTCCTAAAGTGTTTCCCGATGATCTTCCTGGTATTTCTCCCAACAGGAAATAAATTTATGGGATTGATCTTCTACTAGATACTCATCCTATTTCCATTTCTCTTAATAGAATGGCCCCGACTGAATTAAAGGAGCCAAAAGAGCAGTTGAAAGATCTTTTGATGAAGGGTTCATTCGTCCTAGTGTTTCTCCAAGGGTGCTCCTATACTATTCGTGCGAAATAAATATGGGTCTCTTCGGATATGTATAGATTATCGTCAGCTGAATAAGGTGACAGTGAAGAATAAGTACCCTCTTCCTAGGATTGATGATCTTTTTGATTAGCTTCAGGATGCTAGATGTTTCTCTAAGAATAATCTTCGTTCGAGCTATCATTAGTTGAATATTAGAGAGGTTAATATTCCTAAGACTGCTTTCCGAAGCCGGTATGACCATTATGAGTTCTGGTTATATCATTTGGGTTTACTAATGCTCCTACTACTTTCATAGATCTTATGAATAGTTTGTTCAGACAATTTTGGACTTGTTTGTGATAGTTTTCATTGATGATATCTTGGTGTATTCTAAGAGTGAGGAGGATCATGCCAATCACCTCCAAATTGTGTTGCTGACTCTTAAGAACTAAAGGTTTTATGTTAAATTTTCTAAGTGTGAGTTTCGGCTGAATGTTGTGACTTTTCTTGGGCATGTTATTTCTAATGAGGGAATCGAGATGGATCCATACAAAGTTGAGGTAGTTAAGAAATGGTCTAGACCCACAACTCCAACTGACATTAGGAGCTTCTTGGGCTTGGCTAGGTATTGTAGGATATTTGTGGAGAGTTTCTCATCTGTTGCTGCTTCGTTGATGAAGTTAACTCAGAAAAAGGTTAAGTTTTTGTGTTTTGATACTTGTGAGGGTAGTTTTAAGAAGTTAAAGGATAGGTTGACTTATGCACCAGTTTTGACCCTACCCAACGGTACAGATGATTTTGTCATGTTTTGTGATGCATCTCATATGGGATTGGGCTGTGTTTGATGCAACATGGTAAGGTTGTGTCCTATGCTTCCAGACATCTTAAGGTTCATGATAGGAACTATCCGACTTACGACTTAGATTTGAAAGCTATGGTTTTTGCTTTGAAGATCTAGTGCTATTATTTGTATAGGGTCCATGTTGATATCTATTCAGATCGTAAGAGCCTACAATATGAGTTTACTCATAAGGAGTTAATCCTCAGGTAGAACGGTTGCTTAAATTAGTTAATGATTATAACCGGAGCCTTCAGTACCATCCAGGTAAAGCTAATATTGTTGTTAATGCTCTTTGTAGGTTGTTATGGGGAGCTTATCCCACTCTGATGAGAAAAAAAGAGGATTAGTGAAGGATATTTACAGATTGGCTAATTTGGGAGTTCATCTTTTGGACTCTGAGAATGGGGGAGTTATTATTCAGGAAGTCATCTGTAACGACCTGAAATTTTTTGAGATATGTGAAATTTGTGATTTTTTTGTGATTTGACTATTTTAACACTCTTCGTAGTTGCATTGAGGTATTTTTGGGGTGCTAGGGTGATTGATATGGTTTTCTATGCTTTTTGGTACCATTTAAGAGATATTATGGTTTTTGGTGGCTTTTAGAGTCTTATTTTGGACTTATGTGGTTATCTTTTGATTCATGGGATAGATGACAAAACGGACTGCGCCAGTAGATCTGAAACATTGATTTTAGTGTGGTAACATGGTTGGTGTGGTTTTATGACTTTAAAATCTCATTCGACCCTCGATTTGGAAATTGTGATTTTGGATTTTAGGTGTTAACTTTACGAAAGCAAAGTTTTTTCAAAATTTTGATATCACCATTGAGTCCTAAGCAATAAATTTAGTATGGTTACATAGTTCATTTTTGTATATCGGATTCCAAATGAATCTCGGGAACCCCGTCGAAGTCTGTTTTATACTTAGAAAATCTAGTGCACCAGGTTGCTGGTGAAACCTGGATCACAAAGGGTAAAACTCATTTGAGGAATGTAATTTACTCTTTATGTACCTCATAACCTAGTATGAGCATAAATAGCCCCCTTGTGCCTATTTTTGCTTATTTTTCATTTTGCCTTTGAGAGCTAAACCCTAAAATAGTGTGAGGGCTTAAAAGTGAAGCTTGTGGGTGCTTGAGAAGCTAGATTAACATCTATTTCTTGATTCTTTTACGGATTTAAGGTGAGAATTCACCCTTTTCTTTATCAAATTTCTTGATTAATTATTCAAAAAACCTAAAATCATAGTACTTAGTTCAGCCTTAAATTCTAAACCTTTTCATTTGAATAATATTCTTAATGCTATAATTACAGGGTTTTCCCAATTTCATCTTCAAAAAAACTTCGATTCTTGATTTTAAAATAGATTTCAAAGGTTTTACTTGGTAAAGATTAAAAATAGTTTTTCTTTAATCCGAACCTCAATTTGACATGGCTTTTCAGCTGTAGATTCCTAAAGGTACGGGGAACACATTTTTGAAGTAAAGTCACAATCTTGCCTTTTTTTTTGAAAACCCATTTCGGGGTTTATTTTGACCCCGAGCCAAAAGTGGGAAATATGGGTATTTTTGACTTTATTTTGATGTACAGATTCTATATTGTTTGGTTTTGTTGATTTTGGAACAGTTTATGATAAATAGGGCTTTGTGGTTGAAGTGTTGCAGATAGGTCTTAGCCTTCAATGTAAGTTATGACTTAACTCTTTTAGACTGGGTTGGGTAGTAAATGTTGGTACAAAATGCATGTTAAGGGTGAGAACTAATCATGATAAAGGGATATCTGTATGTTGTGCCTGCATGGGGGCCTATATGTGATGTAGTTATTGAAATTGAGATATTGTGCTATATGTATAACTGTGTGGGGTCCTATGTGATGTTGGTAGCCTAAAATACATGTGAGTAATTGTATTGTGTTGCTGAAAATGCCTTTTTGTGGTACAGTGGGTGTATTGTGATATATTCATACATGTTGGCATATGAAACGTATGGATATTCATAATTGACAAAAATAATGAGTAGATATTAGCTCACGTGGTTGTAGAAATGTAAAATTGTAATTGATTTTGGACATATATCATTGTGGTTTGTTGTGGAAATACTCATTGTCACTTATTGTGAGCATTATATCCTCATATCATACTTATTCATGAAATAAAAGGTACTACCATGGCAATATTTGAGAAGCACTTGCAATATCTTTTATAAAACCCTCCCCGAGGGGTGTACCGAGGAGGAGATATTTTAACATCTTCTAAAACCCTTCCCGAGAGATGTGCCGATAAGGAGATATGGATATGGATTATGGATTTTATATGGGTTGACGAACCCTACATGGTCCTAAGTCGGGAGGATTTCCTCCATGGGTGTATTGGGAGGTTGTATGACAACCTCGCGCATTATCATTATCATATACATTGCACTTACTTTAATGTGTTTACGTTGTGCTTGTATTTCCATATTGACTTGACATCTATCGAATTGTCCTACCTTTCTTGAGGTGTATTTGATGAACTTGTATAAATATGTCTCTTTTGTTCTTGTTATATGTGGTATAATGTACACTTGTCTTCTATCTTAGTATGTTATTGAAATATATATGCTATATTAGAACTGTTAGTGCAAACAGTGTGGGTTACCATTGTGGGAAATTTTTTTTGCAGGTGACGTTCCCTTAATGTGTATTTTATATGCTTTATTTTCTACTTTACTCGGTCGGCTAGTGATACCAACTGAGTTCAAGTGGATCGTACTTATTTCTACTTTACCCTTTCGGTGTAGTTTCAGGTTCGGGCGTGCCTTAGGTTTATTGATTTTGGGCGCCTTCATATTACTCAAGATTATTATTCAGAGATGGTTATTGTACCTTTGTGGTTATTTTTTGATATATTTGACTCCTAGAGTGTATTAGAAGTTCTTACACTATTGACACCTAGTTTTAAAAATGTATGGTATTTTAGATATGTTTTTTCATAATTATTATAATTACTTGTATGGTTTAGCTTTATTCTAGAATCCTTACCTTGGGGTTATTTCTGTCTTTTCCCCTTTATATATCAGTTTGGTTGATAGACTTACTTGTCAAGATTCGCCGCGACTAGTGCCATCTTGACTTTTGTTTTTGGGTCATTAAAATTTTTTATCAGAGCATCCAGGTTTTCATTGGTCTCAATGGTATAAGAACGGGATGTCTAATAGAGTCTCATGGATTAGTACGTAGATGTTTGTATCTATCTTCGAGAGGCTATAAGCTGTCTTTAGGAAACTTCCCTTATTTTATTCCTTACTATGCGAAGTTTTTATATACCTTCTGTTTTGAGTTGTGTTTCACTCTTTCTGTGTAGATGGTATTGACTAGGTCCCATGAGGTCAGAGATGCAGAGCCTATTTTAGGAGAAATAGTTTATTTGAGAGGATGGGCCTTGAGCCGTGGATAGACTCAAGGGAGTGGACGAGCCTATAGATCAGTCCCATCTAGGAAGAGTGTAAGGGGACTCTCCCCTGAGCCTCAGGTTGAGTATGTTGGTGGTACGGGTTTAGTTCTAGATCCTTAGAGTTAGTCTGCCTCAGTCTTAGAGGGGTTACTGGTGCATTTGCTGACCTGATTAAAGGGTTCTCCTTTAGTTATGTCGGGTGTTCTTCCAGTTTCAAGTGTGGATCCTCTTGTTGTATATTCTACTATTTTGGATACTCCTCAAACCCCGAGTCCTATTTCTATTTCAGCACCGACATTTGAGTATGGTATCCCAGGATCGAGAGTCTAGCCTTTATCTATGTTACCTCCTTAGATGGGATCTCAGCCTGCCAGATTTACTATGCTTTCCCTTGCTGTGAGTATTGTTATGTCTTCTAAGGATCAAAAAAGGTTTGACAGGCTTAGTCATTTGGGTTCTTCTAGATTCAATGGTGCTGTGGATGAGGATACCTATAAGTTCTTGATTTATTGTTGAGAGAAGTTGCACAATTTAGGTTTGCTGGAGTTGCATAGAGTTACTTTAGTCACTTACCAGTTGAGAGATACTACTAGATATTGGTGGAGATCACTAATTATTTACTAACCTGTTGATTCTCCAGATAAAACTTCGCAACATTTTGTTGATGCCTTTTAAGAGTGGCTTGTGCCTTACAGTCTGAGGGATCGGATGCATAATGAGTTTGATCACGTGGAGCAGGGCTCCATGACTGTAGCAGTGTATGAGTCATGCTTCCATTCCTTGTCCAAATATTCTTATGCTAGTATTTCTCATTTGCATATATCAAATTCCAAATGAATCTTAGTAACCCTGTCGAAGTCCATTTTGGACTTAGAAAATCTGGTGCATCAAATTGGTGGTGCAACCCAGATCATAGAGGGTAAAACTCATCTGAGGAACATGTTTTATGCCTTATGTACCTGGTTACCTGGTATGAGCTTAAATATCCCCTTTTGGTCTGATTTTTGATCATTTTTCATCTTTCCTCTTGAGATATAAACCCTAAAATAGTGTGAGAGCTTAAAAGTGAAGCTTGTAGGTGCCTGAGAAGTTAGATTTACATCTATTTCCTGATTCTCTTATGAATTTAAGGTGAGAATTCACCCTTATCTTTATCAAATTTCTTGATTAATTGTTTAAAAATTCCAAAACCTTAGTCCTTAATTTAGCCCTAAATTCTTAACCATTTTACTTGAATAATGTTTTTAATCCTATAATTATAAGCTTTTCCCCAATTTCTTCTTCAAAACAACTTCAATTCTTGATTTTAAAATGAATTTCAAAGGTTTTACCTGGTAAAGCTAAAAAATAGTTTTCTTTGATTTGAACCTTATTTTTGACTTGATTTGACTTGGGTTTTAGCTATAAATTTCTAAATTTATGGGTAACATATTTTTGAAGTAAAGTTATAATTTTTCCCTTGTTTTTTTGAAAATCCATTTTGAGGGTCTATTTTGACCCTAAATAAAAAGTGGGAAATATGGGTATCGTTGGCTTTTATTTTGATGCATAGATCCTATATTTCTTAGTTTAGTTGATTTTGGAATCATTCGTGAGAAGTAGGGCCATGTGGTTGAAGTGTTAAAGATCAATTTTGGTCTTCGAGGTAAGTTATGACTTAACGCTTTAAGACTAGGTTGGGTAGTAAATATTTGTACAAAATGCATGTTTAGGGTGGGAACTAATCATGATAAATGACTATCTACGTGTTGTGCCTGTGTGGGGACCTATATGTGATGTAATTATTAAAATTAAGATATTGTGTGATATGTATGACCATGTGGGTACTATGTGATGTTGATAGCCTAAAATGCATATGAGTAATTGTATTGTGTTGTTGAAAATGACTTTTTATTGTACCGTTGGTATATTGTGATATATTAGGTGTATTGATCTTGTGTTGTGACTTTTTCTTGGCATGAGACCTTTGTAGATTTGCTTGTGTTAGATATGTTTGATTTCAATGTTATTTTGGGTATGGATTGGTTAACTCCTTATCATGCTTTCCTAGATTATTTTGCTAAGACTGTAACCTTAGCTTCGTCGGGTATGCCAAGAATAGCTTAGAAAGGTATGCTTTATTCAGGTCTTAAAAGGATTATATCTTATGTTCAGGATCATAGGTTGGTTAAGAGGGGATGTTTATCTTATTTGGATTATATTTATTATACTAGTGTGGGTTCCCTTCTTTTCTTGGATTCTGTTCATGTTGTCTGTGAGTTTATGAATGTTTCCTTATGGATTTGCCTGGTAAGCATTTAGATCGTGATATTAATTTTGCTATTGATGTTGAGCCGATCACCAAGCCTATTTTTATCCCTCCTTATGGGATAGACTCAGTCAAGTTGAAGAAATTAAAGGATCAATTGTAGGAGTTATTGGATAAGGGATTTATCAAACCTAGTGTATTGCCTTGGGGTGCGCCTATTTTGTTTTTGAAGATGAAGGATGGGTCTATGCGGATGTATTGATTATCGGCAGTTGAACAAGGTGACATTTAATGATAAGTATCTTCTTTCTCGTATTGGTGATTTATTTGATCAAATTCAGGGTGATGCGGTGTTTTTAAAGATTAATTTGAGGTTTGGCTATCACCACTTAAGTATTAGATCTTTGAACTCTCCGAAGATAACTTCTCGAACTCGTATGGTCATGTCCTTTGGGTTGACCAATGCCCCTGCTGTGTTCATAGAGTTGATGAGCTGGGTGTTTCGATCGTATCCCAACTCTTTTTTGTTGTATTTATAGATTATATCTTTGTCTATTCCAAGAGTAAGGATGATAATGAGGATCATTTACGGATTATGCTTCAAAGATTGAGGGTTAAGAAGTTATATTCTAAGTTCTGAAAGTGTGAGTTTTGGTTGGAGTATTTTCCTTTCTTGGGTTATGTGGTGACTAAGGATGGTATTATGGTTGGTCTATCCAAGATTGTAGTAGTTCATGATTGGTCTAGACCTACTTTGATGAAATATCCTAGATTTTGGACATTGAAAATTTCTTGAGCTTTGAGCTTACTGCCTTGATTACGACTCACCCCACGAGTTATATGGTGTCTTGACAGGTTAGGTGACTCTAGTCGTAAGGTATTCAGTGAATGTTGTATTAGTTTCTGTCCTAATTACGACTTAGGGACGTATGTCTTAAGGACTCATAATGGGTTGTTAGGATGAGTGATAACTAAATCAGTAAGTTTGTTGCTTGATTCTGTTCTGAGTATGAGTGGCTCACTAAGATTCGTAAGGATATGTTATGAGTCATTAGTTGAAACAATAGAAAGTCCAGTGTTTAACCCGTTTGAGTTCTGTGTTGCCTACGATTGGACCCTATGAGTCGTAGGGTCTGTTTATGATTAATATTATTGAGTTGTAAGATTAACAGTGTATGGGGTCTTGGTTACGACTCGTGGTCACGAGTTGAATGGACCATGAGTCGTAAAGAGGGGTTACAAATCAATGGTTGACTCGTAGTCACAAACGATATTTTTCTAGCTTTTAAGTTAGGGCAATATGGGTATTTCCTTTTTTGCCCAACTTGAAACCCACGTCTTATTATCTCTTTAGGGTATTATTAGCCCTCATAAAACACATCAAATAGACTTCCAAACACTCTTAAATCCTCAAGGTGAAGAGCACTTAGTGTTTCAAGAGATTAATCAATTGGGGATTCCAAGGGTGATTTTTCTGCATACTTCTTGGTGTTTAAGGCATGTTACTCTTCCCTCATTGTCAATTTTGTAAAAGCATATGATTTAAAGTTTTGATTCATGAGATATTTATGATTGGTGTGGAACTATGGTTTGAGGGGTTTTAATATAAATTATTTAAGTATTTCTTCCATGATATTTATGAATCTATTATGCTTAAATTGATGGTTGGTAAATTTATTGGGGTGCATGGGATAGTGGATGGAAATAAAGGTACAAAGAAATCCCTAAATTAACTGGTTTGGTATGAAAATTAGTAATAATTTCAACTGCTATTTGTAGTTTTGATGATGAGCAGCTAACTGTAAGGGACCAGGTCCCTGGATGTTCATGGTATAATAAAGTTAGCACGCATGACTACACAATTTTGTCCTCTTGTTTAAGAAACTTATAGGTGCTTCTTGTACTGACTAGGACATTTGATCCAATGATATTTCAACCCTAATCATCACTCATCTATAAAAGGAAAAATATGCTTCTTCATCAAATGGTTTTTTGCAATTCTAAAGAATGAAAAGAGGAAGCAAAAACCCCAATTCAACACTGCTTAAGTTCATAGCTTAAATAGAAATTGTTCTTGAGTGAGTATTGATATGTAACTAAACTACACATGCTATAAGAATAGTTTTTTCGTTTGTTGAGAGAAGTGCTTAGGTAGAGTCACCTAAGTTTGTTGTTGGTTGAAGTTAACCAGTTTTTGAAGAAATCTTGGCAGGGGTATCAAGGTGAGCTTGTAATAGAGGTATTGCAAGCAGGAGGAACCTAGAGTTAGGTTCACAGTCGAGTATGTAATTAAGAGGTTGGTTATAGTTGATTGTTTTGATCTTGTAAAGGCATGCCATGGTTTTTCCCTTCCTTGAGCAAGGGGGTTTTCACATTAAAATCTTGTGTTTTTATTCTTCATGCACTATCTCTTGATTCCTGGTTAATTTTGTGTATTTTGCATATGATTGACCTTGAGGGACCTGGTCCTTCCTTGTGTGGTGCAACCCCCAAGCATCTCAACATCAACTCACTTGCATAATTGATTTTGGTTTATGCTTTATTACTTGGTTTGGCTTGTTTCTTGAAACTAATGCATGGCATAAATGGTTAAATGGTTAACGATGGATTTTAAAACCTTGCGGGTTACAATTTAATCCCGTAAGTTTTGATTCATAAAAACCTTGAAGGGTATGTGGGAATCCCCCAAGTTATTTTAATAATGGGGGTTGTGGGGTACTTGGGAATCCCCTAAGTATTGAATAATGACATTGCTTTCAAGCTATAGTCAGTAAGACGATACCGCTTAATATGCCTTAATAATTGACTCTTGGAATAGATGGTTTGGTTATGTGTTAAATGTTTTAATTGGGCAATAATGAGGGTTGACATAGATAGCCATGAAGGTATGAATCCAAAGGACGGACACTCGAAACTTATATTTGCTAACATGAGGGTTGTTCTTGATGACCATGTGCTTATGGGGTATGAGGGAATCCCCCAAGCTTATACACGTATATATGTATCATAGAGGGCGAAGTGTATAAGGGAATTCCTATCCATCTATGATATCTCCGATTCGTGCAGTTAACATGCACTGGGGCCCGTTCAGGGGGTAATACTGGACCCATATAGCCTATGGGTTGACTTATGATGGTAAAGCTACATAGCCTAGGTGTGTATATATATATATATATATATATATATATATATATATAAATGTATTAACATATGGTTATGTACATTGGTTTGATGGCATTACTTTATCTTTATCCCTAATTTACATGCTAGCATTCACCTTGCTAACCGTCTTCAGACTCTGTATCCCCAGCAATGCAAAAACCGGCCATACTTCCACTCCTCCTACTCAATGACTAGATCATTAAGGTACAACTTTTTAGTTAGACTAAAGTGGTGAGCTTCCATACTTTAGAAGACCCTATTTTATGCGATGGATTTCTTTATGTTTTTTCTAATCCTTTTGGTCTTGGTTTTGGATATGGTCGGGGGCATGTCCCGATAAGATATTTTTTGTTTTGGTTAAAGGCTTTATCGAACTACTATAGGCATGGGTGGTGTTGTATTAGTGGTATTGGTATTGTTATTTCCACTGGTATTGGTTGGTTTTTGTTATAGACTTATTATAATATTTGTAAATTAATATTCTGTTATCTTGTTTTATGTTTGGAATTCATCAGACATGGGGTGTAGGGTGGTCAATGGTTTGGGTAGTGGGAGTGGTCTCCGATCCTTGTTAGTCTTGAGATACCCAACACGACCAGACCCTGGTTTGGGTCGTGTCAAGATGGTATTAGATTGCTAGGTTCATGGTCAAATGTGTTTCCACAAAGCAGTGTTGAGTAGAGTCTCTTTTAAGGATGTGTAGCGCGCCACACTCATAAGGGAGAGGCTACAAGGCATTTAGGAATATTTCTCTTTCTTGTGTTCTATTTTTGGTCTATAAAGTCTAAGGTCCTAAAATCTTCTCTAGTTCCTACTTTTTACTTTTCAGATCATTCCTCCCAGATGATCTGAAGTCCTAAAATCTTCTTGATATGCTCTAGAGTTAGTTTCTAGCATGAGGGATATAATGAGAAAGTTTGATTTTTTGTTGTCTTGAGACTTACTTTTAGTAAGTAAGGCTACCTTGCTGAATAAGGACATGGAAATCTTTAGGTTGGTCGTGTACATACAACAGGTCGAGAAAGAAAAGAAGAAGCAAAACGACATAGGGGAGAGGCAGAGTAAGAAGTTTATATTTGTTTATCAGGGTGGAGGTCAATAGTAGAGTGCTAGGGATGGTAGAAAGTAGTCCAAAAAGAAGTGTGGCAATTCTGGGTCCTACCTAATGGCTAGTCCTCCTTACCTAAAGCCATCTGGTGATAGTCATTTTCAGGGTGGCGATAGTTCTATTACCCAAACCCTAGTCGATTTAATCAGGGTTATTATGATAAGGGAAGGGATAGGTATTTCAAGTGTTTTCAGCCATGGAATATGCTCAGAAATTATCCCATGGGTAAGTTTACTTCTGGGAAACAAGGTTCATTTTGCCTTTTCATCAGTTCCAACACCAAAGAGTGCCCCATCTGGCTTCGGCACTGGTCAGAACCATCTCTGTGCTCTCACTACCCGTTAGGAGGTCAAGGCATAGCCCGATGTCATTACTGGTATGTTGAAACTCTTTTTCTGTGATGTGTACTGTTTACTTGTTCTGAGATCTACTCTTTCTTATGCGACCTATTTATGGCTGTGCATTTTGGTTTCAGTCCCGAGTGTATTTTAGAACCTATTTTTTTTCTACCTCGGTGGGTGACTCTGTAATAGCTAGAAGACTCTATAGGGCATGTGTGGTATCTGTGGGAAGTAGAGAGACTTTGGTGGATCTGGTAGAGTTAAACATGGTTGATTTTGATTTCACATTGGGGATGGATTATTTGCGCTCATTCTATGCTTCTCTAGACTGTTGAACCTATAAGGTTATCTTTAAATTCCTTAATGAGTCGGTTATTGAGTTGGAAAAGGATTCTCTAGTGCCTAAGAGAAGGTTCATATCATATCTTAGAGCACAGAGATTAATCTTTAAGGGGTGTCTTTATCATTTGGTTTGGGTTGCAGATTCTAACTCAGAGAGTCCTTCCTTACATTCCATCTCTGTGGTAAATAAATTTCCTAATGTCTTCCCTAATGACCTTCCTAGCATCCCTTCTAATAGGGAGATTGATTTTGGGGTTGACTTGTTTCGAACACTTGTCCTAAATCTATTCCCCCGTATAGAATAGCTCTAGCTGAGTTAAAGAAGCTTAAGAAGAAACTAAAGGATCTCCATGGGTGGACCTATTTTGTTCGTGCGTAATATAGATGGTTCCCTTCGGATGTGTATTGATTACCTGCAATTGAATGAGGTAATGGTAAAGAATAAGTACCCCATCACCAAGAATAGATGATTTCTTTGATTAGCTTCAGGGTGGTAATTTTTTCTCCAAGGCCGATATTTGGTTTGGGTATCGTTAGTTAAATATTAGGGAGATGGACATCCCTAAGACTGTGTTCTATGCCTGATATGTGCATTTCAATTTCTTGGATATATCTCTTGAGCTGACTAATGCCTTGGCGGCATTCATTGACTTAATGAACAGGTTCTTCATCTGTTTCTAGATTTGTTCATCATTGAATTCATTGATGATATTATGGTGCACTTTAAGAGTGAGGTGGATTATGTCGATCCTCCACATTGTATTACAGACCCTGAAAGATCAGCAACTGTATGCTAAATTTTCAAAATGTGAATTCTGGTTGAATGCTGTTACTTTTTTGGGTCATGTCATTTCTAGTAAAGGGATCATGGTGGATCAGTAGAAAGTTGTAGTGGTTAAGAAGTGTCCTAGGCCCACAACTCCAATTGATATTTGGAGCTTTTTGGGTTTAGCCGTTATTATAAGAGGTTTGTGGAAAGTTTCTCGACTATAGCTGCTCCCCTGACTAAGTTAACCCAAAAGAAGGTGAAGTTCTTGTGGTCTGATGCTTGTGAGGGTAGTTTTAAGAAGTTGAAATCTAAGTTGACTCCAGCTCCCGTTTTGACCTTGCCCGAGAGTAATGATGGATTCATGATTTATTATGATGCATCCCATGTAGGACTTGGTTGAGTTTTGATGCAACATGGCAAGGTGATATCTTATTCCTCTAGATAGTTGAAGGTGCATGATAAGAATTACCTAGCTCATGACTTGGAGTTATTAGCTGTGGTGTTTGTGTTAGAAGTCTGGCATCACTATTTGTATGGAGTGCATGTGTATATCTTTTCAAACCATAAGAGACTGCAATATGTTTTCACCTAGAAAGAGCTTAATCTTAGGCAGAGGAAATGGCTTGAGCTACTCAAGAATTATTACATGAACCTTCACTATCACCCAGTTAAAGATAACGTAGTTGTTGATGCTCTTAGTAGGTTATCGATAGGGAGTCTAGCTCATGTAAATAGGGATAAGCAATAATTATTGAAAGATATTCACCGTTTAGCTAACCTTGGAGTTCGTCTTTTGGACTCTAAGAATGGTGGTATGTTTGTACAAAAGGTGGCACAATCATCTCTTGGTGCTGAAATAAAGGTGAAATAGGTATTAGATCCTGTCTTGATGAAGATTAAGGAAAATATAGGAAAACAAAAGGTAGTGGCTTTTGAGATTGGTGGCTATGGTATCTTGAAGTACCAAGGCAGATTATATGTTCCCGACATAGATGGATTATGAGAGAGGATCTTCGTTGAGGATCATGAGTCGCGATATACCGTTCATCTTGGTTCAACGAAAATGTATCATGACCTTAAGGAGATTTATTAGTGGAAAAACATGAAGCAGAATGTGGATAGTTTTGTGGGTAAGTGCATAATGTCTCAACATGTAAAAGTTGAGAACTTGAGGCCCAGAGAATTGTATCAAGAAATTGAGTTGCCTGTGTAAAAGTGGGAAATGATTAATATGAATTTCATTATCGGTATTCTTCGGTGTCGAAATCAGTTTGATTAAATTTGGGTCATCGTGGATAGGATGAAAAAGTCTACTCACTTCTTACCAGTACGGACTAATTTTTCGACAGAGGATTGTGTAAGGTTGTACCTCCAAGAGATTGTGATGTTGTATGGGGCACCTATTTCTATCATATTGGATTGTGGTACTCAGTTCTCGTCATACTTTTTTTGTGTTTTTCAGAGAAGTTTGGGAACTAAAGTGACCCTTAGTAATGATTTCTATCCACAGTCAGATGAGCAAGCAGAAATGACCATTCAGATATTGAAAGATATGCTCTGGGCTTGTATGATTGACTACGGTGGTCTTTGGGCTGATCATTTACCTCTTGTAAAGTTTTCTTATAATAATAGCTACCACTCTAGTAATAGGATGACTTTACTTAAAGCTTTGTATGGTAGGAGGTATAGATCTCTAATTGGGTGGTTCAAGGTTGGTGAGGCAGAAATATTTGTCTCGAATTTGGTTCACCAAGCCATGTAGAAGGTGATTCTGGATAGACTTAAGTCTGCCTAAAGTCGCCAAAAGTACACTGAAGATATGAGGCATAGGGATTTAGAGTTTGAGATTGAGGATAGGTTGTTCTTGAAGGTGTCCCATGAAGAAGGTAATGTAGTTTGGGAAGAAGGGGCAGTTCAGTCCTCGATATGTTGGCCCGTACATAGTCGTGAAGAAGGTTGGTAGTGTTGCATATGATTTGGAGTTTTCGTCTAGTTTAAGATCCATTCAAACGGTGTTCTATGTTTCGATCATGCGAAAGTTCATAGGTGATCCTTCGATAGCTGTTCCCTTAGATGAGGTAGGTATTTCAAATTTCCACCTTGATAGTGCCAGTTGAGGCTTTTGGTGTGACAGATTCCTTATCTTATGAGGAAGACCTGATTGAAATTTTGAATTAGTAAGTTCATAGATTGAGGCCAATGATGTAGCTTTAGTGAAGGTCCACAGGAGGAATCAAAAGATAGAAGAGGCTACATGGGAAGCTAAGGATGATATGAAAGCCAAGTATCCGTTCTTGTTCCCTCTATTGGATTAAAGTGCTTAAGATATGAGTTTTATTTTCCCCTTGTCATTTTTTGAGTTTGTCATTTGATTTTGGTGTGTTCTTTCTATTCTCTTGATAAAAAGTATCCAAACTCAACATTCGGTGATGAATGATATCGGGGGGAGGGGGGGGAGGATAATGTAAAACCCTTAAATATTTTGATCATTTTATTTTTGACCTTCCCGTATGCGTAATATAGATTTTTTACGTGAATTATGTTTAGGGATGTAAAAAGGGTAAATTGGGAAAGTTTTGGAATTTTTGGGAACAGTTTGAGGCTATTTTTGAACTCCAAGGCAATGTGTCTCCGCAATATCATTGTTAACCTTTGCGATATCGGCGTGCCATGGAGGACAACCTCTGCGATAATATCGTGCCACACCAAGGTGTAAATTTTGTCCAATTTTGTTTTCTTCACTTGGGGTGAGGGGCTTTAGGGTCTTTTCACCCCTTTCATGACTTATAAACATAAAAGGGACCCTTTTCCAAACTCTACTTTATTCATTTTTAACTCTCCAACCATGAAAGCATAAGGGTTTCATAGAGAATTCTTCATCCGGGCTCCAAACTACAAATTGACTTCAAATTCTTGTGTGTTTTAGGCATCTTTCTCTTCCCTAAACTTTAATTTTACATTGTGGAATTGATTTAATGGATTTTTATGTGACTTAAATTATGGGTTTTGACATTGGGTTGAGGGGTTTTGGTTGCTACTGATTGAATTACTTGTCTCATGTTTTGAATTGATTATTCATGCTTTAAATTGATTTTTTGGGACTGAATTGATATATTATTTATATTGTTCTAATGGGGAACATGGATTTCCCCAATCTGGATGAATTTTGGCTTGGAATTACATGAACCTCAACCCAGTTGTGAATTTGATTTTAATTATAGAAAACAACATGGTTTAACTTGCTTTTGAACTCAATGCATTGCATTAATGAGTAATTGGATATACAAATGGATTTGGATAGCCTTGGTGTCTTAAAGGGGGTTGTGTAGCTTGCCGTGAAGGTGGAAGTCTTAGAGGGACCAATACAAAAAACCATGTTTACCGGCGTGGGGGTCTTTATGACTGTGTGCATAGTTCACACATTATGTATAATTTTGGAATAGTCTCGATGGTTTTAGCCCTTCCTCGTATTTCCTCGGTTCGTGCAACCCTTTCAGCAGGGGGAGCTGAACCCATATAGCTCTTGGGGTGCCCTTAGGATGGATAGAGCTATACAATCCATGATTAATGATTTTTAAACTCTCATGTTCATGACCCTTACCCTATCCCGACATCTTCTATATGTATATACGAATGTGTGCATGTGGTTTTGACTGATTTTTGGCATGACATTATTTTATCACTTTCCCTGAGTTACATGCTAGTGCTTATCCCACTGACCATCCTAGGATGATACATCATTTCATGTTTTAGTTTTCAAAGATAGTTTTATTGCTCCTTTGTAGAGTTAGGTGGATTAGCATGTTCATTGACTCTTTGTGAAGTGGTGACCCTTTCTCCTTCTAAACGCTTTATCATTTCATTATCCTTTATTTATTTACTCTATACTTATGGATTCTTTTTAGTTATAGTTGGGGGTATGTCCTGACTTAGTTGATATTCCGGCTTTAAGGACTTTTATGGACAGATGTGGGTTGGTTGGTTATTGTTTTGACTCTTAGATTCTTTGAGTTAACTATTCATCTTTTTCTTATTAATTAATTGGCTTCTGCATTATTATTATTATTATTATTATTATTATTATTATTGTTGTTGTTGTTGTTGTTGTTGTTGTTATTATTATTATTATTATTATTATTATTATTATTATTATTATTATTATTTTCTCATAAGGTTAGGCGATGGGGGTGGTCTCCGGTCCATGGTGGGCTTGAGATACCCATCACAGCTAGGCCCTAGTTTGGGTCGTGAGATATTGAAGCCTTTGAGGCTTAAACACTATGAGGAATATGACAAGGCCTTCCATTAAGCCTCCAAGATCAAGGAGGATTTTGAAACAATAGAGGTCATATAAGGTTAAGAGTCCTTCACCTTCATCATGGGGAAAGAGTAATGAAAAGTGAAAGTCTTCCACTTCTAAAGAGAAGCTTAAGAATAATGTCCATGTTACTTCGTCCAAAGGCCACTACAGTCCAAAATGATTGAAAAACCCAAGAAAGGTAACTTTGTTAAACCCAATGCTCATCAATCCTCTTTAATCAAATGGTATAGATGTCAAGTAAAGGGGTACATTTCTAGTAAGTGATATAAATTATGTAGCACCTCAATGAATAAAAAAGAGAACTTCATTTCCTCACCTTAATGCTATGGATTAGAACCCATTTTCTCCATTTCTAGTAGTCAAGTGGCTTTACACTTTAGGGACAAAAGAAAGACCATCGATTTCTCTTCTATCCCTTCCCGACACAACACCAGGCCACTCCTCAGCCTCCCTGACATGCTCCGGTCAATTGTCGGTCCACAGCTTGCTTGAACCTCGGGCCCACCCCCCGAACTATGGGCTATAGAATGCCGATTTAGCCAAAAAATCCCCGTTCACATCGTTTCACATGTTTGATCACCCAAATGGACCCGCCCACCCCATGGTACAAAATTATGCCGCTTCCCAGCCTTCCTAGCACACCCTGTTCAATTCTCAGCCCATGATCTGCCCGAACCTTGAGGCCACCCCTGGAACAGTGGGCTATAGCACACTAATTTGGCCCAAAAATGCCCAAGTCATGTTGTTTCACCCATTTGACCACCCAAATGGTCCCTCACACCCTATAGAATAGCACTAGGTCACTCCCCAGCCTTTTTGTCATGCCCAAATTAATTTTCAGCCTATGACACACCCGAACCTCGGGCCCACCTCTGGAACCATGGGCTATAGCACACCGATTTGGCTAAAAAATGCTCTGTTTGCACCGTTTCGCCCATTTGACCACCCAAATGACCCCTCCCATCCCATGGTACAACACTAGGCAATTCCTAACCTCTCTGGCATACCCCAATTAATTTTTAGCTTACGACACGCTTGGACCCCGAGCCCATCCCCAGAATCATGGGCTATAGTACATCGATTTAGCGCGAAATTCCCCATTCATACTATTTTTCCAGTTTGACCACTTAAATGGGCCTACCCACCCCATGGCACTACACTAGGTCACTCCCCAACCTCTCTGGCATACCCTAGTCAATTTTTGGGATATGACACACCTGGACCTCATTCTTTTTCTAAGAAGAGATAGAGAGTGACGACTTAACCCACCAATGCAGGAGGTGGTTAAGAAGGAAATTATTAAGTGGTTGGATGCAGCAGTGGTTTACCCTATTTCTGACAGTAAATGGGTGAGCCTAGTCCAATGCATGCCCAATAAAAGGGGCATGATTGTTGTTATAATTGAAAGGAATGAGTTGATTCCACTCAGGCATGTGACTGGGTTGAGAGTTTACATGGAATACCGTAAACTGAACTCATGGACTTTGAAAGACTACTTCTCGATGCCCTTTATGGACCAAATGCTTGATCGATTGGCCAAAAGTGGGAGGTATTATTTCTTGGATTGTTATTCTGGATATAACCAGATATGTATTGCTCCTAAAGATCAGGAGAAGATGACATTCAAATGCCCATATGGCACCTTTATATTTAAGAGGATGCCGTTTCGGTTATGCAATGCACCCACTACTTTCTAATGGTGCATGATGTCTATTTTCTCAGATATGGTGGAAGACAGCTTAGAGGTGTTCATGGATGATTTCTCTGTGGTGGGAGATTCATTTGAGCTATGATTGGCAAACCTGAGTATGGCCTTACAACTATGTGTTGAATTCAATTTGGTGCTTAATTGGGAGAAATACCACTTTATGGTAAAAGAGGGCATCATTCTCGGGCATAAAATTTTAGAAAAAAGGATAGAGGTTGATCGAGCCAAGGTTGAATTTATTGAGAAACTACCACCTCCCATTTCAGTGAATGGAGTGCATAGTTTTCTTGGACATACTGGCTTTTATCGGAGGTTTATAAGAGACTTCTCGAAGGTTGCAAATCCACTTTGCAAACTTTTGGAGAAAGAAGTGAAGTTCTCCTTCAATGATGATTGCTTGAAGGCATTTGAATGCCTTAAAAAGAAGCTGGTTAAGGCGTGTTGCACCAGACTGGTCAAAACCATTTGAGATCATGTGTGATGTAAACGGTGTTGCCCTTCGAGCTGTATTGGGACAAAAGAAGGATAAATTGTTTTATCCATTATATTATGCTAGCAAAGCACTAAATGGAGCACAAAAGAACTATACCATCACTAAACAAAAACTCCTGGCTGTAGTGTATGCTTTTGAGAAACTCAGGGCTTACCTGCTTAGGACCAAGGTGGTCCACACTGACCATGCAACCTTAATGTATTTGATGGCTAAGAAGGATGCAAAATTAAGGCTAATTAGATGGGTATTACTGCTATAAGAATTTGACTTTGAAGTCAAAGATAGGAAGGGTTGCAAAAACCAAGTTGCGAATTATCTGTCTAGAATGTAAGGTGAGTAGGCAGTTAGTAATGACATGGAGATAAATGATGCATTTCCTGATGAGGAGATCTTGGCTGCTGCTATGGAGAAAATGCCTTATTACGTTGATTTTGCAAATTATGTTGTGAGTGAAGTCATTACAGAATATCTTTCTTTCCATCAAAGAAAGAAATTCCTTCATGATGTAACACACTACTTCTGGGATGAGCCATATCTTTTTCGGCGATGTGCTAACAATATTATAAGTAGATGTGTGCCAGAAGTGGATGTATCATGTATATTGGAAGCATGCCATGCTTCCTCAGTTGGAGGTCACCATGCAGGTGACTAAATGTCATGACCCGACTCGAGGCCCTAGACGCGATGGGAATCCCAAACTATACATGCCCGAGATACCCCTGTTACTCCCCAACCCACTAGTGATATTATGCTCTTTGGGCCCAGGCCCGCACGACTTTAAAATGTGTCACTAGGGAGTAATGCTTTCTTACTTATATACCAGTATCCCTCCTGTGTTTTGCCGATGTGGGACTCGTTCCTAAGTTGGGGTGTCACATATACCCCCTTATGGACTTAGTGTCCTCGCTAAGGTTTGCCCCATCGAATGGGATTCGCCTATACTCAGGACTGAGGTTTTCCCTGCCTTACTGGGATTTGAATACACTCAGTTTGAACTCTGACCCACATCGACAGGGATGACACAGGAGTGACTCTGATACCATTCTGTCACGACCCGACTCGAGGCTCTAGCCGCGACGGGCATCCCAAACCACACAGGCCCGAGATACTTCTACCACTCCCCAACCCAATAGTGATATTATCTGCTCTGGGCCCAGACCCGCACAGTTTTAAAACGCGTTACTAGGGAGTAATACTTTCTTACTTATATACCCAGCATCCCTCCTATGTTTTGCCGATTTTAGACTCTTTCCTAAGCTGGGGTGTCATACTAAATGGATAGAAAGGTATTAAAGAGTGGATAATATTGGCTAACATTGTTCAAGAATGCTCATGAGTTTGTTCTGAAGTGCGACCAATGGCAGAGTCAGGGGTCGATGTCCAAAAGACATGAGATGCCTTTGACTAAGATGCTTGAAGTGGCATTGTTTGACGTCTGAGGCATTGATTTCACGGGTCCTTTTGTAATATTCTACTTGCTATTGATTATGTCTCGAAATGGGTCAAAGCTGTTGCCTTATCTGATAATAAAGGAAAGAGGGTTGTTTCTTTTCTCAAGAAGAACATCTTCTCTTGCTTTGGAATACCACATACTATTATAAGCGATGGAGGATCTTATTTTTGTAACAAAGTATTTTAAGCTACCTTAGCAAAATATGGGGTGAAACAGCATAGAGTAGCCACTCCATATCACCCACAAACTAGTGGACAAGTGGAGGTGTTAAATCGAGAGATTAAAGCCATCCTAGCCAAAACAGTGAACTCTAGTCAGCAAAACTGGTCTCGAAAGCCCGATGATGCCTTATGGGAATATCGGACTGCTTTCAAGATACCCATTGGCATGTCACCATTCCAGTTAGTCTATAGAAAAGCATGCCACTTACCAATAGAGCTGGAGCACAAGGCTTTAGGGGCACTCAAATGGTTAAATTTGAATTGGAAGGAGGCAACAGAGCTAAGACCGGGGCAACTGAATGAGATGGATTAATTTCATCTAGGGGCATATGAAAGACAGACCTATATAAAAAAAAAGATGAAGAAGTATCATGATGGGAGGATTGAGAAAAGAGATTTCCGAAAAAATGACTTGGTGCTTCTGTTCAATTCAAGACTCAAACTGTTCCCAGGTAAGCTTAAATCCAAGTGGTCAGGTTCGTTTAGAGTTAGTCAAGTCTACTCATCTAGAGTAGTAGAGCTCGAAATTGAAGGCGACAACATGTTCAAGGTTAATGGGTAACGAGTCAAACTTTATATCAGTCTAAAAAACTTAATGAAAAGTATTGCTACTATCTGTCTCGATGAAGTCTGAAGTAATCGAGATGCCTAAGTCATGCCGTGACATTAAATCAGGCACTACATGGGAGGCAACCCATGATCCCCGTGCTTGATCTACTCCAGGTATACCCTAACCCTTCATTCAGTTTTCTTTGATTTAAAGTTGAGGGTGTAGGGTTAGTTGTTATTCTAACATTTGGTAGTTGACTAGGAGAAATACAATTACTTGAGGAATTTAACATGGTTTTTGTTATTTTGTGAACACCTCTCAAATAGTCTGATTATTTAACTGTGTAATTTGCATCTAATTGTGACCGCTGTGCATCTTGTTATGGTATTAGTTCTAATGACTTGATAATAATTTCTAAGAAATTGCATCAATTGGATAAGTAATAACTTGTAATATACTTGTGTTCCATGTGCCTGTGAGATCTTACTTAGTTCCTTTTGTATGTTGAATCTAGAACTTGCCCGGTCAGTCTTACCTAGGTTGAAGGATAGGGGTTAGGAAAAGATCATAGACCATTTTGATATTAGCCAACTTTTAGGCTAGATGACCTTCCTTGTATGCATAATATCCCTTGATCCATATTTTGAGCCTGAATAGCCTATTTCTTTTTATGATACCTATCACCATCCCCTTTATATCATAATGAAGCTGCTTTGGCCCTGGTCCTCCTTGGACACTGTGCACCTTTACTTAGGAAAATGGCCTAAGTTGAGGGTGGATATCATAGGGGTACGTGATGTAAAATGAGTATGAAAAAGGGTAGAATTAAAGAAACGGATAAAAAGATGGGTGCGGTAGAAAAGAATAAGAAAAGAAAAATCGTGAAAAAGAAGAAGTTATTATAGAAAAGACCGCACCCATCCTGAATATGTGTGATCAAGAAAGAGAAGAATAAAAAAAGGTTAATAAGTGAGATCCCAAAAGCTAGTGTAGTGTCAAGAAGGCTTAGTTATTTTAAATATCATCGAGTATCATACCAGCCCCTAGCCTACATTACAAGTCAAAGAGAAGACCTATAGTGATCCTAGTTGACTTGTCTGAAAATCTTGGTAATGAAAATAAAGACAAGCCTATGGTATTTGGCATACATTGATTGAAACTTCATTCTGAGAGTGAGTGTTTTTTGATAGCCCCCATGGTTACATATGTGACATCTGATCAAAGTGAAGTGGGACTTCTTTGTAGTGAGGGCACACTGGTTACGTTGCTAGTTGCTAACTTGTTTGGATAGTGTAATCTTGGTACATGCATGATTTTTGTTGCTGAATTGATGCCATATCTTGATACTTGTGTGTCGCATTGTTTTTCTTCAATAATATACACAGTTGTTTTTAAATTAATTGACCTTGGAGATGATGAAGATGTTTTGAGATAATATGGATGGTTGACTGTCAAATGTACTTTGTATCCTCTTGGTTGTGTTTTTGTTGCTTGAGGACAAGCAATTATTTTATGTTGAGGCTGTTGGTGTGTGAGCAAATGCTAACACATTTGAGGCTTTTAACCGAGAATAATTGCGAAGTCTTAAAGCAATTTTTGTTGTTTTTGATTGTTTTCTCTTTGATATGGAAGTAAAAGAGTTAATTTTTGAGCAAGTAAAGAGGGAAGTATAGCTGATGACTTGTGTGATAAGTCGTCAACCTTACGATAAGCTATCACAGTTGCTGCCAGCCTTAGATAGAGAATGGACTTCAGCTGGAATTCGTGACGACATTTGTGATAGGCCATCAGAAGTGTGATAAGTCGTCAGGCTAGTCGTTAGCCTTAGACAGAGAATGGACTTCAGTTGGAATTTGTGATGACATCTGTGATAGGCCATCAAAAATGTGATAAGACGTTAGGCTCGTCCTTAGGCTTTGGCTGGGAGTAGTTTTTGAAGTAAAGAAGCGACGACAATTCTGACAAGTTGTCAGACTCCTGATAAGGCGTAACACTTCGTTGCCACCTGTGCGAGGAAAGATCAGTGATCTGTGATTTTGTTTCCATAATTAGGATGAAGTATTTAAAGCATATGTTAGGGTTTTCTAATAAAGCTTGAACTGATGTTTTGAGGAATTTTTTCTCTCTAGTTTATTGACTTTAACAAGACAATTATTTTTGGAGAAATTGTAACCATTGTTTTGGGATTTTTTATTGTGATTAAATCTGAGAAATACTTGTTGCTATTCATATTGCTGTAAGTTCATCTATCAAATTATGAATTCAAATTGTTATCTTGCTTATTAAATTATGAGTAGCTAAATTCCCTTAACCCGAGTTGTGGGATCTATGGGTTTGTGTTTGTAACATAACTAAGTGTTCAAGATTCTAACGGTGGTAGAAACTTCTTGTTAATTTCAATATTTCATATTATGACTATTGGTTGAAAACAATAGTCCTTGATTACTAGTGTTTGGCTTGAGATAAGAAATCAACCCTAGTAAGAAGTGAATTATAAACAGGGACTTGGAAGCATCAAACTTTCATTTAATAATTAATGCTGTAACAAGATTAATTAACTTGATATAACATCCTGTTATGAAATATAAATTCATTAAGTTCGAGAGAATTAGGTGATTAAATGTATAAATAGGTTGAGAAACATTTAGACATAACTTTGAAAAGGATAGACTGTTGTTCCTACCTACCACAAGAATCTTGAACCGTTACTAGCGTCTGTCAAATCCCAACACCCATAATGAACATAACTCTGTTTTTCCTTATCATATTGATTTCAAACACTGAATTGAGAAGTAATTATTAGCTACCTTTCCAAAAACTCCCATTCACAGGAAACTACTAACTATCAGTTGATTTACCCATAGATAACTCGATTCACACCATATTCCCTATGGATTCAACCCCAACCCAGTTGGGTTATATACCGATAACGATCGCTTACATTCGCATAAGAGAGGTGTAGTTTAAGAGTTATCAGGCATGAGACCTCAGAATCAAGCCCAACTCAGTCCTAAATACTACTCCCTTATATAAGCTCAGAACTTTATAAAAATCCACCTTAAAACAGTTTAGAAGTGCTCAATGGGAGCCAACTATGCTTCCTTTTTACTTATATCAAAATGGTGTGGATTTCTTTCTTAGCTTAGGATCAAAA
Source organism: Capsicum annuum (assembly GCF_002878395.1). Taxonomy (NCBI): domain Eukaryota; kingdom Viridiplantae; phylum Streptophyta; class Magnoliopsida; order Solanales; family Solanaceae; genus Capsicum; species Capsicum annuum. The sequence continues at coordinate 133,291,732 of NC_061111.1, forward strand.
TCAATTCTTTTCTTGAAATTTTGGTAGACTTATCATGAATAATATTTAAAGCTTCATTAACATGGGAATTTAAGCACTCTTCTCGAAACCATTTAGAGGATATCAATAATTCATTCTTAAAGAATCACAATTTCACAATAAAGCTCAATTTATGACAATAATTCTTGGAAATTCTTAAAAAAACATCATATCAATATAAGAATAAGCAATTCACAACATGAATTATCAATTCAAGATTATAGATATATGAAACAATCATGCAATTCAAGATTTGACACCTTTAAATCTCATAAACTCAATTATAGCATACTAGGTATGATTTCAACTTGAAAATACGAAATTCATTAAGAAAAAACTAAAACTTTTGGGCACAAGAACGAAAGAATGTTCTTGTTCAAACCTCACATACCTTGAAATTGAAGCTTTGAATGAACTCATAACTTTGGGTTGCAAATCATAAAATTAATAGGTGCTTTTTGTAGCCCTCGAAATGGGAAATCCGAATCTTAAAAATTTATCAAAAACCTATGGTTGACTCTTGAGATATTTTGATCTTTAGATTGAAGCCCTAATGAGAGTTCTTGAATAATTTTGATGAAATTTGAGTGATTTTGGTGTATTTGGGATTAAATCCCGTGTTAAGAATGATAAAGGGGTGGAAAATACCATTTTTACCCTTAATGAGATGGAGGAAGTTGTAGGATTCAGCCGGGCGCAATAACTAGAGCGCCACCTTGGTTGTCCTCCACGATAGCCAAGGCCCCGCCTTGCCTATCACCTTGCTCACCCCCAAGTGAGGCGATAAGAAAGGCACCGCGGGTTAATCACCCCGGCTCACTGGTTTGAAATCCAAAAACGCCCTTAAGCTCATCCAAAAATTCCAAAACTCATCCGAGATATACTATTGAATTTTCCCATCATAACGCAACAAAAAAGTCAAGAAACGGAGGTCAGTAAGGTCGAGAAATAATTCATCAAAGTTCTAAGGATTAAAAATAAACTAAGTGTTGAACACTTAGCTAAAATTATGAGTGTAAGACTTCTTTTATCTAGCTTTGAAGGCTTTTACGACGCAAGAACTTGTCGGGGTCTTGCAATATCTCCCTATTGGGAGCATTCATCCTTGAATATCGCTAGATAGGCTAAGGATACATAGAAACTAAGGATGCACAGCTGAAATGATTCACTAAATGACTCTATATCATTCTAAACTCTTGAATGCTTTGGAGAATGCATAAACTTATAACAACAATAGCTATATAGCTGCAACTTTGATTAGAAAGGGATGAATTAAGTAAGAATAGTACCTTCAGTTTGATCTGAACTTGAGGAGAAGAGCTGCGGATACTTGGATCGCATATCTGCTCTTGCTTCCTAAGTAACACCCTCAACTGACTGATTCCGCCACAACACTTTGACCAAGGGAACTGCTTTGTTCCCAGTATACAGATCTTGAAATCTAGGATCTCAACTGGAACCTCATAAAAAAAAGAGTGGTCTAAATATTAGCACTCTCCGAAGGATCTACTACTACAGATTCACTAATGTGCTTCTTAAGCATAGAGACATGAAAGATAAGATAAAAAACTGACAACTCTGCAGGCAACTCAATCTCATATGCTACTCTCCCAACACGGTTTAGAATCCTATAGGGGCCAATATACCGGGGACTAAGCTTCCCCTTTTCCCCAAACCTGTCCCCCCTTTCATGGGCAAAATTTTTAGATATACCAAATCATTAACTTCAAACTCAAGGTCTCTTCTTCTCATATTTGCATATGACTTTTGACGACTCTGAGCTATCTTCAACCTTTCTCTAATCAACATCACCTTCTCCATAGCCTTAAATACTATATCAGGTCCAATCACAGCAGCTTCACCCACTTCAAACCAACCTATATGTGATCTACATCTTCTACCATTCAAAGCCTCAAATGGTGCCATCTTGATACTAGCATTAGAACTATTATTATATGCAAACTCAATAAATGGAAAATGCTCATCCTAACTACCTTTGAAATCAAGAGCATATGCTCTCAACATATCTGCTAAAGTTTGGATGGTCCTCTAAGCCTGACCATTTGTCTGCAGATGAAAAGCAAAACTAAGATGCACTTGGGTACCCAGATCCCTCTGAAAATCTCTCTAAAACTGAGAAGTGAATTGAGTACCCCTATCTGAAATGATAGATAAGGAAACTCTATGAAACTTAACTAACTTCCAAACATACAGTCTAGCATAATCTTCAGCTGTATAAGATATATGCACAGGCAGGAAATACGCTGACTTAGCCCGTCAACAACAACCCAAATAGAATCAAGATGACAACGCAAAAGAGGTAAACCAATCACAAAATCCATATTTATCTCTACCTACTTCCAAGTGGGTCTACTAAATTCTTACATCACACCACCAGGTCTCTGGTTCTCTTATCCTGTTGGCAAGTTGCACACTTTACTACAAACTTACCTATATCCTTGTTCATGCCACTCCACCAATAGATTTCTAGTAATTCGCAGTACATCTTGGTAGCATTGGGATGAATAAAATATAGTACGCCATGCACTTCAGCCATAATTCCCTGCCTTTGATCATTAACACTAAAAACACACAATCCACCCTACAATCTTAATACGCCATCTCCCCATTAGGAGAAAACCTCTACCTTTTGGTCCTTAACTGACTCCTTCAGTCTGACCAAACTAGCATCTAAGTTTTACTTCATATTCACTTTTGAAACTAAAGAGGATTCAGAACTACTCTGCACCAAAATACTCCCCTCAGCAGAATCTAGCAGCTTAAAACCCAATCTAGCCAAACGATGCACATCACAAGCTAATTCTTTCTTACCCTTCTCTAAATGAGCAACACTACCCATAGACTACCTGCTAAGGGCATCTGCCACTACATTGGCCTTGCTCGGGTGATATAACATACTCATATCATAATATTTTTACAATTTTGACCACCTCCTCTATCTAAGATTCAACTCTCTCTGAGAAAACATATATTGCAGGCTATTGTGATCAGTAAATATGTCAACATAAACACCATACAAATAAGGAATTTGATTTCATAGAGAAACCCTAACTTGTTATTATAGAAGAATAATGAACTCATGAGCTATGTTTGGGTTTAATTAGGGATTAAATCGGGTAGAAAAAGACCCAAATACCCTTTTAAAAATGGCTTTTAAATTAGCTGAACAGAACATGCGATGGTAGGTGTGACGGTCCATCGCTAGCTCGATGATCCATCAGTCTGATCCATCACTCTTAAGCAGAAGGTAATTTCACTGCCTCACTGCAACAGCGTGAGCGACGGTCCATCGCTAGTCTAACGGTCTATCAGCCTCCGCCGTCGCACCTGGGCGATTTTACTGCCTTTTGTATTTCGGCCATAACTTTCTCTATCGAGATTGGATTTTGATGAAACTGGTATTGATGGAAGGCTTAATCAATTTTCACGTGACAAAAAGTGAATCTTAAAGATACCTTATGTACAAAAGTGGATTCATCTTTCAAAGAAAATTTCTAACATTCTTGGGACAATTTTAAGCTAGGAAGAAGTATGGGGTATTACATAGTGGTGGTGTATTTGATGAAATTTTGGTGTATAACAAGATAATCAAAGAGCATGTGAACCATTACAATAAGTATTTGATATATTGCTATGAGAGAGGCTATTTGCTAGTAAGAAAAAATGTTCTTTTTGTGTTGAGAAAGTTGTATTCTTAGGTTTTGTGTTTAGTAAAAATAGTGTAGAGGTTGACTAAGAGAAGGTAGAATCATTAAAAACATGGCCTACCCAGACTAATGCAACCGAAGTGAAGAGTTTTCATGGGATGACAAGTTTCTACCAAAGTTTTTTGAAGGATTTTAGTACAATTTCTTCTCCTATGACCGAGTTGATAAAAAATTATATCCCTTTTTCTAGGGGGAAGCACAAGAGATGTCTTTTCAAGCATTGGAGTATATGTTGAGTTTGTCATTGTTGGCTCAACTACCTAATTCTAACATGCTTTGAGCATGGAAACCTCTGACTTACTTTAGTGAAAACTAAAAAGGGGTTCTCTAAACTACTCAAATTATGACAAGGAATTATATGCATATGTGCAGGTGTTGGCCCATTGGAAACACTACTTGTGACACAAGGAGTGATAAGGACTGGCCATGATGCCTTGAAACACTTGTAGTGCCAATACAAGTTGAACAACCCACAAGTGGAGTGGGTTTAGTTTATTGAAACATTTCTCGATGTGATCAACTACAAGCAAGGAAAAGAAAAAGTATTGGTGGATGCTCTATATAGGAGGTTGTCTTAATCAACACCTTGGCCTAAAGAATTATGGGTTTTGAGATTCTAAAGGAATTCTATGCTACAAATTTTGACTTTAATAAGGTCTTTGATGGTCATACACAAGTGAATCTGATTGATAGGTTCTAATTAATGGATGGGTAATTGTTTAAGGATAGTGACTGTACGTTCTAATGAGTTTATCTAGGGAGTTGTTTTTCAAAGAAGATCATTGTATAGGCATGATGGGGAACTTTGACGTGTAAAATATACTTTATATAGTCAAGGACTTATTCTATTGGCCCTAAATGTGACATGATATGGAGAAGCTTTGGAAGAGGTTCTTTGATAACAAACGATCCAAGTCCATAACTAAAACTCAAGGTATATACACTCCTCTCCCTACTTCTAGTTACCCTTGGCTAGATATATATTTGGACTTTGTGTTAGGGATACCTAGGATCAATAAGGGATGTGATAGCATTTTTGTGGTAGTGGGTATATTCTTAAAAAGATATATTTCATCTCTTTCCATAAGAGTGATGATTAAGGGTGGAAAAATCATTCAAACCCATTTGACCTACCCACCTTCGAAGATTTAATGTGCTAGGCTAGATATATTTAAAAATGGGATGATTTGGGTCAAAACCCAAACTAGACCATCTAAAATAGCTACCCATCATTATCTGTAAGACAACCCAAACTAAACCTATTTCATAACAATTCTTTCTCACCTATCTTAACATTCTTTTGACTCCAAAAATATTTTCATGTTAGTCCAAATATCTTTGCTTTTGTTGTGCTTATTGCTTAGAGAGCATATTATATTGTATTCCTACTTCAATTCTATGGAAATGTTTTGTTTTTTTCTTGAATAAGTTTTTTTTGACAACTAAATTTACAAGCTTGAATAGGCAAATGATTAATTTTGTTGTGTTTGTCAGTAAAAGTTAATATGAATTTCTGAAGTATAGGTTGATAAAACTTTTGTAATATTAAAAGAAAATAGTAAGTATCATTGTGTATGTTTTACAGTTTTTGAAAAGAAAAATTATAATTTTCTCATACAATTTTGTTTACCAAATTAATGTAATTGTAAATCATAGAAAGTATATATTTTGGTCAATTTAAGTAATTTTATTAATAAGTAAATAAAAAATTAGTTATTCATATTTTTGAAATAATCTATAAAAGTTGGGCCAAGCTGGGCGAATTGAGTTACACCCATTATTTAGCCCAATTTTACAGCTTTTAAGCTGAGAGTATTTTAGATATTTCCCACCCAAGCCTTTAAGACCCCATGTATTATAACACTATTTGGTCCATGAATCTTAACTTTAGAAGATCAAAACATTCCCTAAATACTCTCTAAAAACCCCTCAAGAAGATTGGGATAGGGTTTATCAAGGTTGTTATCTAAGATCTTAAAGATCAAATTCACTCTGTGAAACTTCTTAACTCAGGCATGTGACTCTTCCCTCATTGTTAGTTCACAATAATCATGAGTTTGAAACATTATTTATGAATCATATATGGTGGTTTTAAAAACCATGGTTGAGGGTTTGATTCCATATTATTGAGTATTGTTTCTCATGTTTTAAATTATGATTATACATGTTTTGATGATGGTTTTGCACATGTGGGTGTATGGGAAATTATGGTTTAATGAATGGGTCAAGGTAACCCTAACTTAATGGTTTTTGGTTTGAATAATGGTTTGATAAATTGTATGCCCTCAACCTATTTGTGAAAATATCAATAAGAAGATTCTTCTAACATATGAGTTGAGTTTTGAATGATAACCTTGGTGGTTTAATTGGCTAAATGGGTTTGAGTCCCTAATTGTTGAATTTAATTGATGTCTTTGTTTAGATAATGGGTTCGAGTCCTAAAGTTGATTAATAATTGTTATGGCATGTTGTACACTTGCAAGAGGGGTTTGTATGATGATACAAATGGGATGCCTTTGGTAAGTAAATGTTTTTATGGTTCTTTATGTGAATGAATGTTTTAATTTGTTCTTTAAAGCATGATGTGTAGTCGTTCCCTAAAAGTGAATTCCAAAGGAGTAAAACTGGAAACCACACTATACAGGTTTGAGTCCATCGAATAAATATCTTAATGAGAGGTTCGAGTCCTCCATATTGTATACATTGGTGTCTAAGTCACCTTGATTATGTAGGGAGGTTTTAGTCCCCACTAAATGCATATACGGTTGTGGATATTCTTTGTGTCATGAGGATACACATATTGGGGCTCTTCCATCTAGGGGAGTGATAGGCCCATATAGCCCATCGGTGCCTTGTTCTATGATGATCATGCAACACAACCTAATTTAAGGTTTTCAAAGTTAATGCTAAGCCTTGTACCCTATCCCAGCATGATATATGTATATGTATATGTATATATGTTATTGCATTTGATAATTTTAATTGTTTTTGAATGATGGAATTATGTTATTCCTTAATTTTTGAGTTTTATGCTAATGCTCCAACCGCTTACTGTCTCCGAATACTGTATCCCCATGTGATGCAAGCACCATAACATCTACTTTTACTTCATAGTGACCAGGTGTTCAAGTGGTTTGAGAGTTGACATTGAAGTTGTGAGCTTCCTTACTTCGGAAGGCATTCATTTTATGGTCTTTATATTGTATGTCTTAGACTTTGTTTAGACTTGGTTTTGGCTATTGCCGGGGGCATGTCCCGACACTTTATTGACTTGGGATTATAGAGGATTTATTGGATCACTATGGACTTGGGTGTGTTTTGGTTGGTTGGTTTAGCCATGTCATGAGTACGATCAGTCTTATTTTGCACTATCTTGTTATGTGTTTGGAATTCCTCCGACACTTGAGGTTATTATATAGACTAGGTTAGGTGAAGGGGTGAACTCCGATCCATGTAGGACTTGAGATACTTGTCATGTCTAGGCCCTAGTTTGGGTTATGATAAAGTTGGTATCAGATCCTAGGTTCATGGTTAATTAGGTGTTAATAAAGCTGAGTTAAGTAGAGTCTCTTTTATGGGTGTGTAGCGTGCCACACTTATAAGAAGGAGGCTATGAGATATTTAGAAATATTTTTCTTTCTTGTTGTCTTAATTTTGAGATATAGGGTTTAAGGACTTGGATTCTTCTAATTTTGTTTGCTTATGTTTTAGATCATGCATCAAAGAAGATCTAATGTCCATGTGAACTCTTTTGTCCCATCTAAGGACAGTATAGACAGAGCTCGTTAGAATTCTGATGTCTAAACTTGGTCAAGGCTCACTATATCTAACTATCCTCATGGGGTCCCACCTGTCCCCACTGATCCTAGTCTTGAGGGCGATACTCATACTCAGTTTCCTCAAGGAGAGGCTACTAATACGGAGTTTTGTCATTCCATTACCCTATTAAATTAGTTAGTGGAATCTCAGTCACAATAGTCAGGTTCTACTGGTATTGCTATGGGTTTGTTTGAGGCCACTAGAGTTGGAAAATTTATGATATTGCATCCTTCTATGTTACTAGTACAAAGATTGAGGAGTATCCTCAAAGTTTCATCAATAAGATAGAGAAGATCTTCTGGGTTATCCATACTTTAGCGATTGAAGATGTAGAGTTTACAACCTATCAATTGAAAAATATGCTGTACTAGTAGTACTGTAACGCCCTAAAAAGGGGTCCCGATACGTCACACGGTTCTTAAGGCTACAAGTAGCCCCAAGCTAATCCTTTAAGCCTTCTACTACTTCTAAAAGCTTAAATCAAGGTACTCAGAGCAACATAATGAAACATATCATATCATGTCAAACTGAAATATGAATGAGTACTGTGAAAGTAATAAAATACTGAATGTATAGATGTACTGACAATCTAGTCTGACAAAGCCTCTACTACTCAATGAACTAGAGAGCCATTGGGACAGAACCCCAACTGACTCTAACTGAACTGAAAACAATAAAACATTTATTCAAACTACTGAAATGTCTGAAGATAGGTGCTCGAACCATGCAGACTCACCACTGTAGAGATGCAGATAAAGTTACTCAAGATCACTGAAACGGCTGGAAATGAGCACCTGAACATACATTATAAGGAAATGTAACACATAGACAAGTATATGGATCAGTACCTTGGGAATGTACTGAGTATATGGGGGTGTATGCAATTAAATATCAACATAATAACTCTTTATAGAAACATGCATGCTTTTGTAGATGACTCACATAGCTTGGATATAATGAAAGTCTGAATCTCATAAATCATAAGTAAAGAAGCATGAAATATAAATCACGTGAGTCATTACACTTTAGTCTAAATCTATATTGTTTCTTTGCTCTCAAACTTGTAAATAGAAGAAATCTTAAAATACCAACTTTCAGGACATATGCTATAATCTTATGAAAACAATGAACTTCTTGGGACTTAAAAATTATGACACTTGAGAACCTTAGAAATCTTAGGAGCATAGCTTTCAAAATACATATACCTTCAAACTCACACTTTTATCTTAAGAATAGTAAAACTTCTTTAAAACTTAAGAACTTAGCACTTTTGGAACTTTAAGACTTGAGACTCTAGGAAACTTGAGAGTTTCTGTTAACCAACATAAACCATGTGAGCTACATGGATTCTAATGTTTTGTCCACATTGGGGAGAGCTGTTCTATCCTTGCTATTAGGGTAGAACTTTTGCTTTTAGTGATCACTAGCTTAAACCACGAGTTAAATCAGAAACCTATGGGGGCACGTAGTTTTGGGGCATGAGACCTTGGAATCAAGCCCAACTCAGTGCTAAATACTACTCCCTTACTTAAGCTCAAAACTTTATAAAAATCCACCTTAAAATAGTTCAGAAGTACTCAATGGGAGCAAACTATGCTTCCCTTTTTACTTAAATCAAAATAGCGTGGATTTCTTTCTTAGCTTAGGATCAAAATCAGTTCTTTTCTTTAAATCTTGGTAGACTTATCATGAATAATATTTAAAAATTCAATAACATGGGAATTTAAGCACTCTTCTTGAAATACTTTAGAAGATATCAATAATTCATTTTTAAAGAATAATAATTTCATAATAAGGCTCAATTTATGACAATAATTCTTGGAAATTCTTATAAAATATCATATCAATATAGGAATATGCAATTCATTACATGAATTATCAATTCAAGACTATAGATATACGAAACAATCATGCAATTCAAGATTTGACACCTTTAAATCTCATAAACTCAATTATAGCATACTAGGCATGATTTCAACTTGAAAATACAAAATTCTTTAAGAAAAAAACTAAAACTTTTGGGCACAAGAACTAAATAATGTTCCTTTTCAAGCCCTACATACCTTGAAATTGAAGATTTAAATGAACCCTTAACTTTGGGTTGCTAATCGTGGAATTAATAGGTGCTTCTTGTATCCCTCAGAATGGGGAATCTGAATCTTAAAAATTTATCGATAACCTACGGTTGAATCTTTAGATATTTTGATCTTTAGGTTTAAGCCCTAATGAGATTTCTTGAGTAATTTTGATAAAATTTGAGTGATTTTAGTGTATTTGGGAATTAAATCCCATGTTAAGGATGATAAAAGGGTGGAAAATACTATTTCTACCCTTAATAAGATGGAGGAAGTTGTAGGATTTGGCCGGGCGCGATAGCAGGGTGCCTCCTTGGTTTCATCAAGGTGGTCATCTAAGAGCTTAAAGATCAAATTCTCTCTATGAAAGTTCTTAACTCAGGCATGTGACTCTTTCCTCATTGTTAGTTTACAAAAATCATGTGTTTTAAATAATGTTTATGAATCATATATGGTGGTTTTTAAAACCATGGTTCAGGGTTTGAATGAATATTATTGAGTATTGTTTTCTTATGTTTTAAATTATGATTATACATGTTTCGATGATGGTTTTACTTGTGGTTTAATGAATGGGTCATGGTTAACCGTAACTTGATAGTTTTTGGTTTGAAAAATGGTTTGATAAATTGAATGCCCTCTGCCTGTTTGTGAAAATGTCAATGATAAGATTCTTGTCACATATGAGTTACGCTTTGAACTAAGGAATTCGCCTTTGAATGTTGATATTTAGTATATGGTTTCTGAAGGTATTGATAACCATAAGTTGATTTAAATGGTAATCGTGGTGGTTTAATTGGTAAATGGGTTTGAGTCCCTAATTGTTGAATTGAATTGATGTCTTTGTTTAGACAATGGGTTTGAGTCCCAAAGTTGATTAATAATGGTTATGGCATGTTGTACACTTGCAAGTAGGGTTTGTATGACGATGCCAACGGGATGTCTTTGGTATGTAAATGGATTGATGGTTATGTATGTGAATGAATAGTTTAATTTGGGCTTTAAAAGGAGATGTTGTAACGCCTCATTTTTCTATAACCAGAACGTCACACGGTGCTTATGATCCCGAAGGACCACAAGCTAACCCTCTTCTGATATCTGTACCGTTCACTACATAATATTATAAAATACATGCGGAAAACTGGCGAAAACTTGCCATAAGGTTCAAAATATCCAAAATACATAATTCTGCAAACTGAATACTTATACAACTATCCAAAAAGCCTCTAACTGTGTGAACTGTAGAGTTGATGGGACATGTTCCCAACTAACTCCATCTAATAAAATAGACTAAAATAATGTGCTGAAATAATAATCCATCCTCGAAATATGAGGACTCACTGTTGGGTACTGAACTGCTATTGCTGATCTGAAACTCGTGTCTCTGAATCTATGGTGTCAAATAAAATAACATCACCATAGCACAAATGCGTCAGTACATTCGAATGTACTGAGTATGCAAATGAGGTAAGGCTAAATACAAGGGCTTACGCATGAACATAACTTAACTGAATAATATGCAAGAGCTGGATTAGCATACATAAAGAATCTGTAATTACTAAACATACTACGTATACTATCACTAAGCATACTCAGACTAACTCTGGTAACTGATACTGAATATACTAAAATTCTAAAATTTCTGAACATACTGAGATTATGAGTATCTGAAGCTTCTAAAACTGATAGCAACCCTATCTAATAGGTTGTCTCTAAATCTACTAATAATAAGAATAATTGACTGAATCTGAGATCAACCCTATCTAGCAGGTAGTCTCTGAATCTGTGGATAATAATACTACTTGATAACTTATTTTGAGATCGGCCTATCTAGCAGTGAATCTTCGAATTTGCAAATAATCATACTTGATGGCCTGTCTCTAATAGCCTTGAATTCTATACACTGAACTGAGCTCTTTCTTAAAGTCTGAGACTGATTCTGAAACTAAAACTGCGGGAAGTAGTCATCTAACCGACATACCCTACCTAGCTAAGTCGGGGTCCAACTTGTGCCCCAGTTGGAAAGGTGTCAGTACCACGCTACTGGTAAAGACAACTTTATATAATCCTCATCTATTAGGTACTCAAACGAGAATGGTGGAGCCCTCATCTAACAGGTCAAGCCACCTTATCTACCCTCAACTAGCAGGTATAGTGTATTAACTTACACTGGAGACATAGTTCTGGAGCACAAGGATTGCTTCCAAGAATCACACCCTCTACTAGTAGGTGAGTTCCCATCCTTGAGCTCACTCGATGCTGAATTCTACTCCCAACTGAAAGACACTGAACTGATTCTTAACGAAACTTGGATTGAGCTGAATCTTGTTACTGATCATATTACTTTACTAATCTGGATGAGTTTACTTGGTTCTGTATCTGACAGAATACTACTGAATTCTACTTTCTGTCTGAGTGTTACAAATTTTCGTATATTACTGAGCTTTACTGAAGCCTTGAGTGAATACTGAAATACTATGGAGATCTGAAGTGGACTAGATTGATACTTAAGATTCTGAGTTTCTTAATCTGAATACTATACTGAGACTGATTTTCTGAATCTACCGAGTTTTCCTGAGTTTTGTAACTGACTGAAACTTATTGATCATGGCTTAACTGAGATTATCTTAAAACTGACTCGGCTCTAGACAACCAGGCTAATTTTGGGTATATATACCCTCAGGACTAGATAGCATAATTAAATACAGTACAACAATACTTGCATAACATAACAGTCTATTACTCGTAAAAAAATCAATAAGACACTCTTTCAAGTACTTGGAAGTCATAATATTTAATCCTAATGCAAATCAATACTTGAGTATCACAATTCCAACACCAAGTTCACCATCTCAAAGCTCTAATATGAATTCACATAATACTACATACATAATAGTTTTTAATTTCACATAAATCATGCACTTAGTCATGTGTTATAAACCCACCCATGGATTCTTCATCCAACAGATAGTTATATAAATCATACCACAACTAATTAATTTTCCCTTCAAAGATTCCAACATCAAATTTACAATTTCAAGGCTCTAACATGAATTACTATATTACTACACATATAATCCATAATTTCATATTAGTTTTCTAGCTAATCATGGATTAGAAACCCAATCAAAATGATAATTGTGAATACACTTAAATCAAGTCATGGATTGTACACCAATTTTGGGGTTCAAGAACTCAACATGACATTCATACTTAACATACTACAATGGTAATATTTTTTTCATATAAGCATTTTATCAAACATGTAGGTAGCATGCTTTAATTATTCAACAACTACTACTTCTAAATCTCATAACTCCATCAACCAATTCATCACACAAATTAACATAATTACATAATTCAACATGCTTCTTGAAAAGGCTTTATCATGAACATAATAAGATCAACACATGCTAGGGTATAAACTTGAGTCTTTATCATCAACACATGACTTTAATTTCAACAACATCAAGATCTTCAATTTCAAACCACATGAATCATAAAAACTCATAAAACATAATCTTTAAATTTAGGAAAAAGGATTCTTAAGCTTCTTGGGTGAAAGGAACCCAAGAATCAACACTTTCATACCTCTAGTTTATGAATTCGGATGAACTCTTGATACCAAAACTCTATTCATAAGATTGATAGGTGCTCCTTGTAGCTCTCGCAATGGGGATTCCGAATATCAAATTATTTTCAAGTTCCTACGGTTGAATTTTGAGAAATCTTGATTTTTATTTTGGAATTAAGGGTGTTTATTCTTGAGAGTATTTGCCAAAAGGGAGTATATTTTGTTGCTAAATGACTCAAATCTCATGTTTGTGGGTATATATAGGGGTGAAAGATGACCAAAATGCCCTTAAGAAAAGAGAGAAAGACGTAGCTGTCCCTCTGTTACTGGTTTGATAGGCTGAAGTAAATTGATCATAAATTTTTACTATAATTCTCAAATTGAATTAAACCAATTGCATTGGAAATAAGACTCACAGATATTTCATTTGATATATAGCATCTCACCCAGTTCATTATATACCGAAAGTTATGATCATTACAAGTTGACCCTGAAATACTAGAAATTGGGCGCCTCACCAAAGTCTTTTGCTAATGGTTTGGCACACCAAACGTTCCCTTACTCTACTCCAAAAATTCCAAAACTCACCCGAGATATACTATGACCTTGCCCCATCACAACGCAACTTGAAAATCAAAAATCGAAGGTCGAAAAGGTCACAAAAAAATTCATTGAAGTTCACAAGCTTATGGAATGAAGAGAGTTTTAACACTTAGCCAAATTTTTAAGTGCTAAGCTTCTCTTGACAAGATTGAAAAGGATTTAATGACTCAGAAAACTTATGGGGTATTACAGATGTGCAGTCAGGCCGTGAAAGTTGATTCCGAAGGATTATCATTAGAAATAACGCTAGCCGGTACGAGTGTCTATATGATCGGGAGGTTCAAGTCCCCCAAATAAATATATAAATGGCAGGTTTGAGTCCCCCATATTGTATACAATTGGGCTTAAGTCACCTTGATTATGTCGGAAGGTTTAAGTCCCCCATAAAGGCATATACGGTAATGAATATTCTATGGTTCGTGTGGCTACACGCACTTGGAATCTTCTATTTAGGGGAGAGCTAGGCCTATATAGCCCGTGAGTACCTTGTTATATGATGGTTATGCTACACATTCCAGGTTAAGGTATTCAAAGTTCATGCTAAGCCTTGTCCCTTATCCCGACATGATATATGTATATGTATACATATTATTGCATATGTTGATTTGAATTGGTTTTGAATGATGGAATTATCTTATTTCTCTATCTCTGAGTTACATGCTAGCGCTCCCACCACTAACCATCTCATGATGCTATAAACCCACACTGTACAAGCGCTAGAACATCTTCTACTTTTCTTGTACTGACTAGGTGTTCGAGTGGTTCATGAGTTGACATTAAAGTAGTGATCTTCCATACTTCGGAAGGCATTTATTTCATGATCTTTATATTATATGTCTTAGATTTTGTTTAAACTTGGTTTTGCATATTGTCAGGGACATGTCCCGATATTTTATTTTCTTAGGATTATAGAGGCTTTGTTGGATTACTGCAAACTTAGGTGTGTTCTTTTGGTGGGTTGGTTTAGACATTTCATGAGTATGATCAATTTTATTTTGCACTATCTTGTTATGTGTTCAGAATTCATTCAACACTTGAGGTTATTATGTTGACTAGGTTAGGTAAAGGGGGTGATCTCCGGTCCATGTAGGACCTGAGATACCTATCGCGCCTAGGACCTAGTTCGGATTATGACAGTTGGTGTTCAAATTCAATGATTAGGTGTGGGTTCATTTCTAGAAGGAGAGGTTTTCGAATGATCACAAGGGCAAGCTAAGTCCTAGGGTAGATGGATCCTTGAAAGTGATTGAGCGTATCAATGACAACGCCTACAAGATCAAATTAACACATAAGTATACTGTACCAAATGAGTAAGTGATATATCTACTTGTGCTGTAAGTGAAACTTCAAATTTGAGGGTGAATCCTTTAAAAGAAGGGGAGGATTATACAAACATGGATAGCATATAGCTATCAATACCATTTACTGAAAGTCAAGCAAAGGACCTCTAAACCTTACAAGCCATATTCATGTGAAGTGGAACCTTAATATAGCTTGGAAAAACTCTAAAGAAGTCTTATAATGTATGAAAGGTCCAAAGGAGTGAAGACAATAACTTGGAGAATGTTCTATCCCATTTAACAATGACCCCTCAAGTTTGGCATATCGCCAAGGACTTTGGTGATAGGGAAGTTGTACCATACAATGTAGACAACACCAAGAAGATCCTTCTTCTTTCATTGGCGATAGTCCCTTTAGTTCGGCACATCGAAAAGGACTATGGTGATGAAAGATAGTTTTCACTTTATTTTGGCAATGAAACAAACCCTTTTGGTAATGTAATTCTTCTAATCAGCGGCTAATGATCTACATATGTGATGGGTCATGACGTTTGGCCTCTTTTTCACTTAAAGCCACATTTGGGATAAAGTTTTAATGGCTTGCACCATATATACTTTCCTTTTATAATTTTCATTAATTATATTATTTTGGATATTACTACTTTTACTATAAGCATTAGTTTAATTGAGTGATTAAAGCCATTTAGTTCTTTAAGAGAGTGATTAGGAGTGGAATCTCTTAGTTGTTTGGTTATTTTCTTTGTTCAATTGAATTCAATGAGTTTCGCATTTTTGGAATCAAATTAGTTTCTCTTAATTGATTGAGCTTGATTATTGTTGATCGATTTGGAGGTGAAGTAATAGTCCTTTGTTTACCAAAATCCCCATTGTGATTCAATAATCATTATATCTTTTTCTCATTTCAATTTCGTAGTTGGGTTGTTCTTATTTTCCATATTCAATTCTAATTCTCGTAATTGGAACTATATCAAGACTAAAACCCAATCCAAGAGAGTAACCCAATTATCAAGAAGTGGAGGAAAGCAGAAACAACAATAAAACCCAAATAGTGTCAAAACTCACACATATGAAAGAGAACAATAATATGAAATACCTATTGTTTGGTAGTCATATGTATAAGCATCTACGAATATGAAAAAAATAGTACATAGTCTAAGAAATGTATAAAATATAGAAGAAAACATAAAGACAATAGAAGATGAGATCTAATAGTCTTTGGGATCAATTGTAGTTACCTCATGAATCTACAAAAATCAATCTTTGAGAAATCACAAGTTAATATTTTGGGGACCAAATGTTGAGTAGCTGCTTGTAAGGTGTAGAAAATAAATAAGTCTGAGTATATAGCCATTTTTACTCACTTGTATCATTGGTTGACCCTAATTCAAAGCGGTGGAAAGAAACACCAACACTAATCATTTGTAAGAATAACATAACCCTGCACTGAGGAAAACACCCTAATCTCGCTGAATTAAATGAACACCACATTCATGTATGTATCATAACAAAATTAATGAGATCTACTAGAAAATCAAATTGGAATTCCAGTTACTCAAATTCCAAATAATAAACACATAATCATCAGCACACATTATCGATGTATCCCAAATTACACCTCTAAACGAAGTATAAAGTGGTCATTGATCAAATACAGAACCCAACTTGGTTAGGGTTGATCCCACAGGGAATAGGTTAAAATATCAATCAAGATGTCTATTTAAGAAATGAATAATAATTTCTAGTATAATGGGGGATTTTTTAAATAGAATTTTAATAGTAACAACTGTTGATTTTGGTGGATTTGTAATCAGTAAGAGAGAAAAGTACTAGGACTATGTGCCCAATAATTTCATAACTTCATAGGTCCTTCATACTCAGTGCTCTCTCATGATGCTTGGCATACAAAATCAATAGGTTAGTTTCACCTAAACGACATTAGATACTAGTTTATGCAACTTTCCTTATGTCAGTATTCTATTTTCCTGAGCTTTGACCTACTATCCCCTATCATGGATCCCAAGAATAGCTCTCCCAGATTATCGGCTCAAACTAGCTGTTGAAGGCTTATAGCTTCAATGCTAAGTTGATTACCCTCTTTTCCACTCTTTACCTAGTTTCACCACGATCAAAGATAATGGCGAGTTCCATTAAAAAAAAGTCAAACCAAAGAGAATAAACCATAAATGCCCAAACATCCTTTGAGAATCACCTCATACTATAAACACTACTTTGTTAATCCATTGTGGTTCCCACAATTCTAGTTGTTGTGTTTATCTACTTATAATTTTAAGAAAATAATAATAATTCTAAGAAGAAATCATAATTATGAACTTACACAAAATACGATCAAAACCACGAATCACTCATTGAACTATAATCCTAAAAGTTGATGTTCGAACTTACAAAAACAATAATATTCCTTGTAAAGTGTAATGGAATGTAAACTAATACAATGGGACCAATAGGAGTATTTATATACAAAATAGAAACCTATCAAAACACATTCAAGTTACAAAGTTGATAACACTCAACTTACACCTTAATTTATGTGCAAGACAGTCGTTGTCAATATAATTATCCCACAAGAGTGGTGATCGAATCCACAAGAAACAATGTGAGTGGCGATTAAATAAGTTCAAAACTAAAGTAACTTTTGCTACATTCAAATTACTACACAAATATTTTTGTGGGATTTTCAAATTTGTCAAAGGTGTAAAACAAAGTTTGGGCTTCTGAAGGATAAATTTGAGACTAAATCAAATTAGGGTTTAATCTATTAGGAGCGGATCTTGGGGTTATGCTTTCCAAAGGGACAGTTTATGCATGAGAACATGACAAATTAGTTTAAATACTAGTCATTAATGGTGTGGTAGGAAAGGTTGAAGGTCCTTGATACTAGTTTGTCCACAAAGCCTCAAGGATATCACTTATTGACCCTTTCGAGTACCTAATGAGAGTATCAATTAAAGACATCTAATACCTCAATTGGTCATCCCTATTTCTACGAAAATGCCTAAAATGTAGTCAATCCTCTAATCACCCTTATTTCTAAGATGGTAAAAATATAGAAAGAAATATCTATAATTGTCCACTATTGATTTGGTAGCCATTGACATCTTTCAAGGTTGCCATGGGTTCCACAAGTTTACCCAAACCCCCCTTTCAAGGATGGTTTGAGCTTTCAAGGGCTTGGCATTTTCATCCATCAAACCCATTTGGGTATTTGGGGATATTACCCACAAATTGCAACCAATTTAATCAAGAAATATTAGAACCCATCATAAACAAACTGAATCTACATAAATACATAAAAAGCCACACACACTAGCACCCTAGTTCAACATAACCCAAGAGGTAGATTTAGCAAATCATAAAGATAATGAACATATTTAGACCAATATTTCCAACAAAATTATTCATATAAAAAATAAAAGAGGGAAAACCATACTTTACACAACAATGAAACTTCAATGGAAGAGGCCAAATCTATACTTTGGAGTTCCTCTAATTAAGTCTTGCCTCAAATTAGTACAAATTTAGGCTCCAATCTCCAAGACATAAAAACTCTAAGACTATGCTACATGGTGAAGGATAATATGTAAGACAAATGATGGTGTGAAAAATGAACCAAAAATCCCAATTTAATCCCCAATTCAAAATTTGCCAAATAGTACAAAAATGACCTTCAAACTTTTTCGCTCTACCGCGATCGCCATCCCTTGACTGCAATTGTGGTACCACAATTGTGGTAGTCATATTGCGATCACCCTTTCGTTGAATTATTGACTGACCATGATTGCGACCCTTAGTTCATGATCACGGTAACTGAGGGTCGACTCTAGGGCCTGTAATTTCAGCCATTATTCTTTTTGCTCACATTTTTTCTCTTTTTGACTTGAATGACTTGCTCATCTTTCATTTTTAACTTTTCCAACACAAATAAGTATTAAGTAAGAGATTAACATAAAATCATTAGAAAATCATGATAGTTTATCTTAAAAGGTGCTAGAAAATCATCAAATTGACGAGTTATCAACACCTAAACTTAAACTTTTACTTGTCCCCAAGCAACCAAGAACAATTCAACAAGACAGGGTATTTAACTCAAATCTGCCCCAAAGAAAACTATACTAAAGGAATAAGCTAACAAATCTCTACAAAGACTTTTCAAACATATCATGTCAAGAAGTAAACAAAATTTTTCTAATAAGCACATATGAAGCAAGGATACAAGTTTGTATCAAAGGAATCTTCCAAATAAACAAAAGCATCTGAAGAGGAAACACAAATTTTCAATAATTTTTCTCAATCTTCACAATACAACTTCATCCATTTACCAAAATCGAGAGTAAGAATTCAACCTTTACTCCAAAGTATTGATGTCGCTCACAAGCAGGAGTTAGCTTCACAAAAGGACTTGAAATTTCTAAAGGAGCTCAAATAATGAAAGAGTTCATACTCATACTCGTAAAGAAATTCAAGTACAATGAGTAGAACTATAGGCTTGCCCTTTGTGTTTTTGCCACTAATGTAGACTTACCTAGTTTTGAATCACCAAGGTATTGCGGGTCAGGATGAAGGTTTAAGGTGTGGGAAGGAATATCTATGGATCAAGTGACTAAAATACCTCCTTCAATGCAATCGCTCAACCTTTTCTACCCCCAAAATTTTCAAACTCTCACCTTATTCTCCTTTAAAGCATTTCTGACATTTCTTATTTTTTTTAGCATTTACAAAACCATTCAAAGCCATAATTTTCTTTGGCTTTTTCAAGAGACTTTCTAACTTTTAACCTTTCTTAGCCCTTCATTTATCCAATTTCTCTTCATGTTCTATGGGCTAGGCTATTTAACTTTATTATGAAGCACATCTCTTGTCTTGCACATGAGTTGACAACCTTACATACACCTTTCTTGTCTCATGTTAGAACATCACATTCACCCCCGCAAACTTGGAGTTTGAACCACCCTCACATTATTTTCCCAGTTACATAAACCCTCCCCCAAACATAAGCTTTTGCCTATATTTCATTTCATAGAATCATGCAATGCATCAAAGGAGGTTAAGTGGCAAAAGAAAGATTTTAAAAAGGATTAAGTGTTTTAGAAAGGTTATCATTAGACAAAGAAAGAAAAATGGGTAAAAAAGCTTGAAGAGGTTAACTATGGAAAAATGTTATGGTGGGAATTTGGCTATGTGACGGGTCAGAAATGGCTTCGGGTCATTTTTCAAACCAAGCTTGTCGAGGATTTCATTTTGAACACACTCGGGGCAAGTTCTAGACTACACATATGTACAAGAACTATGCTAAAATCTCACCACACATGGCATCATACTCATAGAGAAAAAAGTTCATCTCCCAACCAATTTGAGCAATTTGAGCTTACTAAGTTACTCCGAACCTTGACTCATCCTTGTAAAGAGAGAGCCAAAAATTGAATTTAATGGTCTCACTAAAAAGAAATCTCAAGAACATCTTTGATCTCTCTCTCTCTCTCTCTCTCTCTCTCTCTTTAAAAGAAAACTATCATTTAGTTTTTGCTAATGACATTTTTGAAAGAATTTTTGAGCCTTTGCCTCTTCATGAACAATTAAAGAAAAATATTGGGCAAATGCAAGGCAACATTATCATTATACTTCATGGGATTGTTTTCTTACAACTTCACATGTCATACATTAAGTTAATAAATATGGGGTCAAAACTAAACTAGAATAATCAATACGAGGCCCATGGGCTATCATCTGAACACTTATCAATTATAATCCAACTGAAGTCTAGAAGTCCGAATAGGCAATAGCGGAGTAGGCTCAACCAACCTATAAATGAAATTTGAACAAGGAAAATCCTAAAACAAATATTGCATGCATACTCTACAACATCAAGCTAAAATCTCAATACTAAGGCTGAATCGCTCAATCTCAAATATTTAAATCAAAACTAAAAATGGGTTAGCATTAATTGTCCAAATCTATCATACATCCAAATTGCCATTCCAAGGAGTCAAAATCCAAAGCTAGGCCAATTAAGCTATATCAGTATCAACCATCTCAAATTGACTCTAGTATCCAAATCTGACATATCCAAGATAAATCATATCAAGCCATCGTGAAGACATATCTAGAGTGCAAAATCACCATAAGGATAACCATTGCCTGATAAGACAAGCAACTAACTCTATATCGGCTGAGGGAATGAAATATAGCCAAAAAATATAAATTATAACAAAAGACAAATCACTGGCTAAAAATATATATAACCCACTCCATATTTACTGGAAGCCATGAACTATCCAAACATACTCAAAAACTTCCCAAGGATGAAAATCATACTAGAAATGGCAAAAACTCTAGCAACTCAGAAAATGCAACTTAAGCCGGGAACTAATCAATCTAGTACTGCATCTAAGAAAAGAAATAGCCACAAACACATATCATCGAGTAGAATCACTCCATCAAGCCTCAATAGGCCAAACAAATGTTGAAATGGGGATTTCATGAATCCACCCAAGAACAACATCATCAAATAAGAAATACCAATATCAAAACCAAGGTCAGAGTCGAGACTACCACCAGAGTACCAACAAATTGAGATAAAGAGTTTATAATTTTCTAACTTAAGAAGCAATCGCTGGAAAGGCCAATTGCATCTAACTTTCCAACTCCACTAGACAAAACCATATCACAATAACAAAGAAGTGTTTAATCTCCATACTAAAAATAAGGCAATCCATCACAAGTGAATGAAGCCAACATACCTATGAGATAAATCCACAAAATCTTAATATCAAATATCAAAATTACTATCTGATGAAGAAATAGCCAAAAACAAAGAACGAACCTCAAACTAGTCCATCTCATAAATGGGTTATATCGGAAAAGATAGCCAAAACAAAAGCTTTCGCAATCCAGGAGGCAAGTCTAAGAATCTCAAACTCCAAAATATGCAACATAACTAAATTGCAAACTCAAAAACACAAAGAACTATGGAAGTTCAACATACCTTCAAAACCATAATACATCCTTGAAATCGATCTAATATAGGTAACCAAGAGAGAACATAGTCAACCTGACCATGATAGGGGAATGAAATCATTAAATCGGGCTATATCTACTCAAGCCACTAAATAATATCACAAGTAAATAAAAGTCTAACTAGATAACCTATTCTATATAGTTACCCAGCAAGAATGAAATTCATCATGTAATAATCATCAAGTAATAATATCAAGTAATATTAATAACCTCACACAGGGGTAGAAATAGCAACAACAATATCAATATCAACATACTGAACAGGCGGTACAAAAATAAATATCAATATCAAGTACCACTCAATGGCCAACCCAGGGCTAATATGCTAAAATAAATGGGACTTCAACCAAAAACCACTCCCATAAGGGAAAATATCAATATATATCTGCCCCATACACTACTGGAAGAAATAAACCATGGAATAGTAACATATCATGAATTCAACAATAAGGCACATAATGACTGATATAAATTCATCCAGGCATATAATTACCAATGGGTATGAAAACTCCAATACATATAATAAGAGATAAATGCGAGAAATAAAAGAACACCAATTATGGTAACATCCACAGTCACATGCCTGATGGGCATAAGGAAAATAAATCTGAATGGGTCTAAATTAAACCGATCGATTGAATCATCAATTGAGGCACCAAGGCACACCATCTCTAAATGAAGATGTCACAATATCACAAGCTAATCTAACTAAGCTAAATGACTGGAATCTCATGTCAGGGACACACCCCAGACTAGTAGTCAATCACTCTATGGCCGTAGTAATTCTTGAAGAATCAACATCGAGAGAACACAAACTAAGCCCAAATGGCTGGCCAACTGATACTGAGAGAAATTCTCAAAATTGTGTCCAAACTTTCAAAATCACAACCTATAATAGGAATTTTAGAAAGGTAGGGAATACAGGCTAACTCTAGCTGATCACTTATTTCATACCAGGGGCATTCTTTAAACCAGTGCCTCATCACAACACAACTAAATCAAGATCCTAAAATACTTTGAGATACTGCCTCTCATAATCCAAAATGGTCACCATGGCCCAAAAAACCATACCATACTCTGCAAGTATGATGGGGACTCTTCCCAAATCCTTTCTGGCTACTACTGGAGATCTTTGATATCCATCTCTAACTCTCTAGTTTGATACTAGACTGAAATTCTAGAGACATGTGTTGGAGTCTTATCCGCATCTGTCGATAATCTTATATCATCCTCCCAGGATAGAATAGAGTCAAAGAATGTGTTTAAGGTTCAAAGCAATAAGGACATATAATAAGGAGTTATGAAGCGAATTTCCTAAAATATCACTGTAGCCTCCTAAAAATAGGTTACAGATATCTCTGCATCGATCCATAGTACTCTACTAATACTTAGCTCTTGTACTAATACACCAATGAAACCTAGGCTTTGATTTAAATTTGTCATGACCCAATTTATCAGGTCTTGATGGCGCCTACTTTAACCTATCACTAGGCAAGCCAACTCGTAGTTCAGAATGGCTAGTAATGGACTACTCAATAATATAATAAAGAGAATATGGAATATCCGAAATAAAAATCAATGTATAGAAAAATCCCAAAACCTGGTGGTATTGGTACAAGAGCTTCTAATATAAAAAGAGTACAACAGTGGCATAGAAAAAGAAATACAATAATACAACTTATCTCCAAATAAAACTTAGAGACTAGTTAATACATAAGAGAGAGATAAGTAATTCTCTAAACATCAGGAGCTCACTCTAAGTCTCAAAACTGGGGCTGCTTTGTCTCTATGCACACATCAATGGTGATAACTCATACTATGATCTGCAGGATATAGAAGTGTAGTATGAGTACCAAATAAATGGTACTTAGTA
This sequence comes from Capsicum annuum, assembly GCF_002878395.1. Taxonomy (NCBI): domain Eukaryota; kingdom Viridiplantae; phylum Streptophyta; class Magnoliopsida; order Solanales; family Solanaceae; genus Capsicum; species Capsicum annuum. Next base: position 133,315,752 of record NC_061111.1, read on the forward strand.
GGCTATTGCCAATTGAGCTCCAAAGATAAATTGGATATATACAACATATAAATAGAATTGAAACTACACCAAGGAGTCCACAAATCATATGATAAGTCAATGAGATAATAAGGATCAACTATCCTATTCATGTCCAAGAGTCTAACATAATAAAACTATGGAATTATTAGGGTGAACTATCCAATTCTTGATATATTTAATTTACCTCATTGCTATACCATAAATCCCTGTTCAATATACGAATAAAGAGCGAAAAAAATACATATTGTAATATATAAGGCAAAGAAATGACTAAAAAATATGAACAATAAAGGTGGGGATATACGGTAGTATCATAGCTTTATATACCTAGATGTATATATATATATATAGGTATATATACATACAAACATGAGGTCATCTCAAAGAATAACCTATATCATTATATGCTCATTTTAAGACCTTGATGAGTGGTAATTTTACCAATCATTTGCACTCATCATTCGTGCATGTTACCTTGTTTTGAATAAATAAATGAGATATAATTATGATTAAATTCACTAATATCCACTCTTTGTAGAAATATAATAAGGAGATAGATATATGTTGATTGGGGCTTAAAATGATCAAAAAGAAGAAAGAAGTGCAACTGAAGATTTAGAGTAGGAACTGGCCTCAGTTACCACGATGCGGTTTGGTGACCTTGATTATGTCAGTCAAGCAGAAGTCAATCAACAATGATAGTGAAAGATAACTGTGATTGCATTACTGTGGTCGTGACCAGACATACACAATTGTAGTGTAGAGGAAAAAAGTAGCCCAAGGGCAAATCTAGAAATGCACATAGATGATCCAATTTTTTGGCAAAAAGACTCAAACCCTAAGCCATCCATTACATTCTAATTTTCCTAATTTTTAGGTTTTATATCTTAAGTCCATAACCTCTATTTTTTGGTGGAGAAAATATTATATAAAATTTAGGTGAAAATACATTGGAGACCTTTTAAGTGGAGGAATACCTCACCTCCATTGGAGATTTATAGTGTTCATAGTTAGAAGTAACATTCACTTAATGTTCAATAAATTATTTCAATAGAGATTATAGGTATATCTATGCTTATTTATCCTATGTGTAGCTAGATCTCCCTTTTGGGGTTATGTGTGAATATGGGTCAAAGATGTATGTGGTTTGTTTTGGTTAGCTTCTATTTAGTAGTTCATATTGATGGGTTTTATCATTTCTATGCTAGCTTTGTTAGGATTTATGGGTGAAATCCCCAAATACCCATGTGGGTTTGATGGGTGAAAGCTTAAAACTGTAGAAAGCTTAAGACCATATTCAAAAAAGGGTTTTTGAGTGAACTTTAGGAATTCATATCATTCTTAAAAGAGGGATATGGAGACCAAAGTAATGGTGGATAAATATATGTATAGTTTGCTAATATATCACTATCTTAGACATAAGGGTGATGTTGTAGTCGACTATACCATAGGCATTATTCTAGAAATAGGGATGCCTAGATTGAGGTTTTCTTTACCTATTGTTGAACACACCCATTAGGTATTCGAAAAAATTAATGGGTGAAAATTTGGTTTTTTATTGAAAGACTAGCATCAAAACCTATAACCAAGCCCACCCATACTTGGTATATTAATAATGAAGTTAACCATTGGCATCCACGTATCACTTTCCTTACTATCATATAATCCTAATATCTATGCCTATTTGTTTAAAATTCTAAATATTCATAGCCCTGAATTCATATTAGAGAAACTCCAAAAAGAAACATTTGTATAGATACCTATCTCCCCCATTTTTATCTTCTTGTACTATTGGTTTGAATTTAACTTGTATCTATTATTTTGACTTAACTAGATTTCCACTCACATTGTTAGTCATGGATTCGACCCCAACTCCAATGTTGGGTAAATATATTGACGATGACCTCCTTGCACTCAAATTGACATATAAGTTGGGCGTTATAACAAATGGCGCCGTTGCCAGTGAACAATTTGGTGTATTAAGTTAGTTTGGAATTCAGCTTACATGCTTGAATTCTAGCTTGTAAATATTTGTTTGTGATTTTCTTTTATAGGTAAATTTTAATTTATTTTACCTTTTTCTATGGCTTCTTTCGACAAATATGATGTTGGTAGTTGAAATCCCTATCTTGATGATCTATGTCCATATTATGATGTGCCACACTTTATGAGAGATTATGACTATGTTCCTTGGAGAGAGATAGATCCACTATCTTGATCCTATAGGGATTATAGGTGTTCTTTATGTAGAGGTAAAGATGGACATTGGAGTGATTGTCCAAATGACCCCTCCCCCTATTATTCTAATCGGGTTGCTAGTGCTTCTTATGAGTTTAATGATATTCAGTATATTTAGATGTCCAATCATAAACATTCTCCCATATTTGGATTTGTTTTGAGAACTAAAATATGCTATTCTAATTATAATTGAGCTTTAATTGCATTTCTTATCTAATGGAAATGATTAGTGTATGCAGGACTAAATTATGATAAAATTGAATGTGATTGGATGCTTGAACGAGATGTAATGATAAAAGAAGCAATGAAGGAATTGGAACATGGCTTGGGAAGAAATCAAAGAAGAAAAAGTCGAGAAACTAAAAGTCCAAAAATATCCTTAAGTATGTCACCGTGTCGTGGTGGAGAATTAATCACCATTGGTAGAGTTTTGAAGCCCATCACATAGCGGTGAAGGTGTAATTGAGAATTGTCAAAATTTAGTACTTCACTGAAATTGCACCACATCGCGATGAGGACCAAATCCATATTTGTCAAGAAACAGAAGCTCATATAGCATTGAGAGGCCTACCACATCGTGGTATATGTCAAAAGCGGGAATATCAGATCCATCTATAAAAGGAACAAATTGAGTCAACACAAAATGCTTTGGAAAGCACAACAGTAATCTAAAAATCACAAAATCTCTCTTTTAGGGTTCTTAAAATTTTTTTGAACTTCTTCACTTCAAGATTAGTTTTGGGTATGAGTAATTGCTTATTTTTGATGTTGAATTAAGACATGAGTGACTAAACTCCCTTGTTCTGGGGTTGAGTACTGGAATATGATTACTCTTTGATATTCTTTATTGTAGTTTCTTGTTGGATTATCATATGGGTTGTTCTTAATTTATTGTGCTTACTATTTTGACGAGTGGCCACCATTAGAATAATCTATATTTCTATGTAAATCCAGGATGAGAATAGTAGGATAGAACAAAGAGATTAAGGAGCAAGGTTATCATCCTTTTATAAAATAGAGGATTTGAATTAGCATGTAGGATAGGGATATACCTAGAAGCCTTGTTTGGTTAAATTACAGGAAGATAGTCATATATATCTAAATTGATTATTGCATCCCTGCTCAAAGATGTAGTAGCAAAGTTAATGTAGGTAGAATATTAGAGGTTGGGAGATCATGATTGAGGTACAAACCCTGTAAATCAATAACCCAATAACCAACTAGACCGTGATAAGAATAGAGATTTGTAAGATTACTGGAAGTGCCTCAACCATGAAATTCTCATCATTATTGGTTACAACCATTGCTTGCTTTGCTATTGTCACAAATTGATATTTCTTATTTATTTACATTTTTATTCAAAATTTCAAAATCACATTGATACTTGACAACACTTAATACCTCTTTGTGTAAAACTAAAGTTTGTTGAATTGCCAGTTGCATAGTCCTCATGGGTATGATATTCTACTGTCTAAGTTAATATATTACTTGTACAATCACTTAATAGATCTTATGATGATAAGAAGGAAGAGCAACATACTGAATCCAATAGCTTTGACCAAAGGCTTCTAGCTATTTTGGATTGAGTAGCTACAATAGGGGAAAATATAGAATACATATAGCAAGAGGAATTTGGATGGGAAAATGTTAATACGAAGGAAATGGGAAAATAAGAAAAAAAGATGGAAACTATCACCACTATACCTATTTCCCAAGAGGAGGTTCATTAAGAAAAGAAACCAAGCTATGATTGTGAGATTGGTAACGAAGACACCTCGGTGACTTCCTAATCAACCAATTCATATGAGGAAGAAGAAGCTAAAATAAAGAAAATGGTACTAGAGTCAAGAGAAGAATCAATGAAAATCTCTTATGAGGACTCTAGTTCATTTTAGGGTAAATATGATTTGGAGGAGGCTCTTCCAAAATTAGGGTTGGACCTCATTTAAACCACTTCTCAATATTGTGCTTAGATAATGTGATGAGAATCCATCCGCCTATGCAAATGATGGATTATGGGGAGAAAGAAGACCATCCCTATATTTTGGAATTTGACATTCCAAAAGAGTATATGGAACCCCATCCTTTAATGTCCAAGGAACTCATATTCCGCTGTGAAACTAGTGTCTTATTGATGTGCACACTTTTACCCATGGGACCAAATAAAAAATTTGATGTGAAGTTGGTTAAAAGTTTCAAATCTTTAAAATAGCAAGATCGAAGCTTGCGTGCCATTTCCTCATCCCTTCCAAGCCTCATCTTGGAAGATCTAAATCTTCTGTCCCTTTACCACTCATTACATATTAAACAAAAGTTGGGATGGAGATTTAACTCTTCTAACTGGAGACAAAAAAAGAGTGGTGGAGGCATCATGCCACAATATTAAACTAAGTGCTTGATGAGAGGCAACCCATTAGGCCACGAAGTGTAGCCCATATTCATTTTATTTATGCATGATAAATTAGATTTCATTTTGTTTTTTGTGCATGTATAATCCATGAAATATAGTGCTAACAAAATTTTTATTGAATTTGAAAATAAACATGTGAAATTGGCAATTTGGGATGAAAAAAAGTGCAAGAGACCGGTTGTTTGATCTCAGTTACCGTGATCGTGGTCCATGTCTCTGTTATTATGGAGGCCACATGACCACAATTGCGTAACTAGGTCAGCGATCGCAGTCTAATCAGATTAAAAAAATCATCCGAATGCCATATCCGATATACTTTTTTCAAATTTACTTAAATTCTCTCTAAATTTATTCTTTGTGTGGAGTATCCAAGTATTAAAACAACTTATTTGCATCAAAAATATTTGTATGTGTCTGAATTTCATTGTTCGTAATGTGATTATATGCTTAGAATCGATAGTTTAGGGAAAGGCCTAAAATGTCATTTTCAATACTAAATGCATGCTTGATTGCAATTGTTGTGTAGTTAGCTGTTGAAGTTAGTGTACACTCTAATGGGGAAGTCTTGAGTACCCAAAATTAGGGCTAAAAATTCTTAAATAGAAATGTGCACCATATATTCAATGTAATGCCCCAATGATTGCAATTTAAATTCTTTCAAGTCTGGGGATGAAATAAAACATTCTAGGCTTACAATTTTCTGTTTAAAATGTTGAGATACCTAGTTGAAACAAAGAAATGGGGTTAAAATTGTGTTTTGAAGAGAGTTTAGAGTAGAATCTGGTCTCAGGTACCGCAATTGTAGTCTCAATGATCGCGATCACAGCACCATGGCCATGGTAACTTGTCCATGATCGCCATACCTAACAATGGTTTTTCTAGGAATCAAAATTCCTGCACCACCATTTCTTCCCCAAATACCTCTTATAACACTGCCACATGAGCTTATATATTTGATCAAGTATGTTTTTAGTATGATAATGTTAATGGTGGTCTGCTTTGTATTGTTTATAGGTTATAAGCCTCAAAGATTGAAAATTTTGACACCACCAGGTTCATGGCTGCCCAATTCCAAAATCTCTACTACGCTGACTTGCCCAAGACTAATCTACTCCCTGAAAGGGGTATTATCTTAGATAAGGTGGATGAAAAGCTCCCAGAATTCCATGCTAGACTCACTGTGACATGATGGATATGTTTTATTCGAGAACTCTTCTATGCAAATGAGCACTGGGGGCGTGAGTTCTATGTAAACCTCAGTGTAGTTTCTCTCACAAACTAAGTAATGATGATACAGGGTAAGAAAGTGAACTTAAAAGCATAGCAAATTAATAAGGTGTAAGGGATCCTAGATTTTGACATGGGGCAATTTCATGCCAAAGCATGCGAGCCAGGGACCTGGATGGAAAATATTCTTTATCTTGGAAAAGTAGTTCCCTTGGCCACCATAATAAAAGATATTCAGATGAATGACTTCAAGGCTGAGACGAAGCTTTGGCTGAACATCATCTGTAGTAGAGTCTCACCATGCACTCATATGAACATTGTCATGAACACGCAATCTCAGATAGTGGCTTGTATCTTATCTGGAATTGCTCTGAATGCAGGAGAAATTGTGATCTCAAAGTGGCGGTACTTTAAGAACCATAGAGGTACTCATCTTCTCTTTCCATTCCTGATCACTGAGTTATGCAGTAGGGCAAAAGTTGAGGAGCATGCTATCGACACCTGGGTGTATCTAGGCTCTCTTATCTGCCCACTCAAATTTCAGGGTGAGGGTACCCCAGGTCAAAGTAAGAAGAAGAAGATGTACTCGGGAAAATCCATCCAGGAGGATATAGACTCTTACAGATCCTCATCGGCCACTAATTTTGATGACATCTCTGGTCAAATACAGGGGTTGAGGGAAATATTATCCCATTCATACATAACCCGGTCAGATTATGAGATATACAAGAGGAGAAGAAAAAACGGAGTAGCTCATAGTCATAAAGGTGGATTGAATAGTGTGACGTGAATGTTCAAGTAAAGATGTAGCCATATTGTTCCCAAATGATATCCTACCCTAAATCAATCCTACATTACAAGATTAGAAAACCCTTTGGGATCTTTGACCATTTGCTTTCTTTGTAGTGGCAATTGAAAAATAGGGTCAAGCCTATGGTATGACACTTATTGCATAGAGATTTCTTTTGTGGGGGAGAGTGTTTTTTCACTTAAAGTCTTTGTTGCATATTTGGTCGCTTGGTTTGTATGGAAATCTCTTTCTTATGAGGAGATAATGCAAATAAGTTGAGGCAGGTGATTTTGTCACCTCCCAAATAATGGGACAAGTGGAGTATAACTTAGTTGTGGTAAAAAGGGAGCTAGTTCTAGAGTATTGGTTTTTATTTCTTGATTGCTCTTTAAAGTCTCATGCATACTTAGATATTTCATTTTTTGATAGGGGTGTAGTGAAAATATCCTAGCATATGTGCAATGAGATACTCGTGGTAAGGACTGTTCAAAGTCATTGTGAGCTATAAGGGATGAAGTTTGGGCATATATGATTATTGTCTCATGGTAAGAGGTAGTATTTCTTGAGGACAAGCAAAAGATTTAAGTTGGGGATATTGAGGAGTGGTGATTTTACCACTTATTCACACTCATCATTCTTGTATATTACCTTGTTTTGAATCAATTAACGAGACATAATTATGATTAAATACACTAATATCCACTCTTTGTAGACATATAGTTGAGGAGATAGAAAGATGTGGATTGGGTCTTAAAATGATCAAAAGGAAGCAAGAAGTGTAGCTGAAGACTTAGAGCAGGAACTACCCTTTGTTACCACGGTCACGGTTTGGTGAATAAGATCTTGACAGTCAAGCAGAAGTCAATCAATCATGGTCACAAAATATCACTACAGTCGCGTAGCCTTGGTCGCAGCCAGACACGCGATTACGGTGTAGCAAAAAAAAAGTAGCCCTAGGGAAAATATAGAAATGCACATGATTGATCAAAATTTTTTACAAAAGGACTCAAACCCTAAGTCATCCATCACATTCTATCTTCCCCAATTTTTAGGTTTTAGCTATTGAGTTTATAGCCTCTATTTTTTGGAGAAGAAAATATTATATATATTTTGGGGGAAGAATGCATTGGATTCCTTCTAAGTGGAGGAATAGCTTACCTCTATTCGAGTTTTGTGGGGTTCATAATTTGAAGTAACATTCGCTTAAGCTTCAATAAATTATTTCAATGGAGATTATAGGTATATCTATGCTTATATATCTTATGTGTATCTATATCTCCCTCTTGGGATTATGTGTGAGTAGGGGTCAAAGGTGTGTGCATTTTGTTTTGGTTAGCTTCTATTTAGTAGTTCATATTGATGGATTTGCCATTTCTATGCTAACTTGGTTAGGATTTGTGGGCAAAATATCCGAACACTAATGTCGGTTTGATGGGTGAAATCTCCAAACTCTAGAAAGCTCAACGCCATCTTCGAAAGAAGGGTTTTGAGTGAACTTTGTGAATCCATATCATTCTTGAAAGAGGATGTGGTGACCAAAGCCATGGTAGACAATTATATGTGTAGTTTACTAATCTATTGCTATCTTAGACATAAGGGTGGTTATGAAGTCAACTACATCGACTACACCATGGGCATTATCCTAGAAATAGAGATGCCTAGATTGAGGTTTTGGTTACCTATTATTGAACAAACCCATTAGGTATTCGAAAGAAACAATAGGTGAAAGTTTAGTGTTTTGTTGAAAGAATAACATCAAATACTATAACCAATCCCACCCATACTTTGTCTATTAATAATGAAGTTAACCATTAGCATCCATATGCCACTTCCCTTAATAGCATATAATCCCAAGATTCATGCCAAATTGTTTAAAACTCTAATTATTCATAGCCCCAAATTTATACTAGAAAAACCCAAAAAGAAAAATTAGTGTAGATACCTATCTCCCCCATTTTTATCTTCTTGTACTATTGGTTTGAATTTAACTTGTATCTATTATTTTGACTTAACTTGATTGCCACTCATATATTTCCTCATGGATTCGACCCTGATTCCAAAGTTGGGTAAATATATTGATGACGATCGCCTTGCACTCAAATTGACGTGTAAGTTGAGTGTTATCAGACCTCATTACAATACTATAAAGATTTAACTACTATCATACTCAGGGTTCCTAATACACTTGGCTATACATGAAATAATCCTGCATAATAATGCACTCATAAGATAAGAGAGGCTAAAGAAGTACCTCAAATCCTGATACCGGATCAATGACCAATCTGTCATTAGCTAATCATAATAATAATAATCATAACAATGATAATAACAATATCAATGATAACACGAATAACCGGCTACTCCAGACAACCAAATACCCAGCGGAGCCTATGCGTATCCCCACCACCTAGGCTCGGAAGGTTCAATCAACATAAAACATCACACGATATATTGTTCACCCATATATATGCAACTGTTCCATACTGGCTGATAAATATCGGCACATACTGGTAATAGGTGATGTATATCCAGGAATGAACGCAAAGTACAGAATCAATATCATAACTCATCATAACTGTCTTCATCAGGACTATCATTATCATAATCAACCTCCATCCTTGACGGGTATCAACATATCATTAATATATCTTCCAGCTTTGCCGGGTATCAACATATTATATCCTCTGGCCTTGCCAGGTATCAATGTATCATCAATATATCTTTCGATCTTACCGGGTGTCAACATTATCACAATAGTATCCTCCGACCTTGTCGAGTATCAAAATCATCACACTAGTATCCTTTAGCCTTGCTGGATATCGATATCATCACAACAGTATCCTCCGGCTTTATCGGGTATCAATATTATCACAATAGTATCCAACGGCTTTGCCAGCATCAATATCATCCTAATAGTATACTCTAGTTTGGCCAGGTATCAATATCATCATAATAGTATCCTCCGTCTTTGTTGGGTATCAATATCATCATAATAGTCATTGCCAAATAAAATGCACTAAAATACTTATAAACATAATCATATTACCATAGAATATCTATCTAGTCAATACTTCCCAACTACTTGTTATTAGCTAACCAACACTTATTATTATAAAATTACTAGTTTGCTAGTCATCACATAACCTCTAGTTATTTGCCTAAATATTATCCTTCATATAATCATTATTAACGGGATAGCAACTAACTATTATTTATTTAATAGCCAATATCAAACATCTAGTCAAGGATCATTACTAGACCGAAACTGCCATTTATCCATCATTTATTATTATCAACTAATTATCCTATATCCGTTAATTTTTACTAGACAACACCTTACTACTTGTGTCCTAACCATCTTTTATTAACTGACATCATTCATTAACTAACCCTCATTGGCTACCATGTTACGAATAAAAAAGATTCATTAACTAATACATTAGATTCCTAGCCATTAAGTGCTATAGTCCCTTAATAAACAACTAGTTACCATATAGCTTAACCATCTAACAAGAAGAGTTAAGGTATAATCACATTATTTATAATGTTAAATAATGATGAACGTATCAAATCTATGCATGCCATCACCAGCATTCAATCAGTGGAATAATAAGCATCACACCACAATACCAGAGAGATATGTATACAAACATATACATATTCATATTCCTAAACTGTACTCACATAATTTATAATGATAAATAGTTCTCAGCTATTCAATCAATATTATAACACTTCCATTGGCCCATTAATTTATCTAAAATAATCATAACATCGTAATTATGGCCTCAGGCCCATATATATATATGGGTCTCATATCAATAATCATATTCATGAGCTGTAACATATATTTAATTATCTAACATATAGGAGGCATAATATCAATAAACATGTACTCATCTCTCACACAAGACGCATATTGCATCTAGGAGGCGTAATATAGATTGACATGTAATCATCTATAGGATATATTATATCAAGAGGTCATACATCATGACTACGAGAAATATCACTTCTCTATGCCAATTTACATATCCAATAGGAACATCATCTCAATAGGTCCAACAATCAGGAATAAAGGAAATAACAACTCTATAGGCCAATCATCAAGTCTAAGAGAAAATGGAATCTCTATAGGCCAATCATCAACTGTAAGAGAAAATAGTATCTCTATAAGACAATCATCAGGTCTTAGAGAAAATAGGATCTCTATAGGCCACATAACGTATCTATGAGGAATATTATCTCTAAATGCCCAATATCACTTCCAAAAGGAGTATCATAACAATAACTCAAATTCCACAATCCGGGAACATCAATACAAGTTACCAAGTTATGAGGTAATGTTATTATAAGGTTTACTAGCCTCAACTATGTCTAATATCCACACTAAGTCCACAGGACTTAACATAAACTTAGGTCTAAATGGGCCGAACGATCCCACTTCTAATCCACAATTTTCATAATTAGGCATACTATGCCCCAAACTAGGATAAGGTATCTAGTTCATTTTCAAAATGTCAAGTAAGCCATATTCAAGCCTATGATAGCAACTTCAACTAGAAACAAGGGTACTCAAGTAAACTCTACCCAACTTACTATTTCAAAACTACCACACTAACCCAATAAGGCTAAATATACAAATGATGCTTCAAAATCTCAAACCATCTTCCAAACATAGCATTTTATCATATCGATGCTATAAGTAATCTAAAGTAAAGAGGGAAGGAAATAGGATACAAAAGGGTTATAAACATACCATCTTACGAGTCCAAAACCCTCATCTAATCCCCAAATATTAATATATCAAAGATAAGTTATCCTACTAATAATCAATCCTAAAATCCATATTCACATACAACATATATCATACATCATCTATGAAGAAAAGTAGATAGAATCCTACCTAAAGGCCCAACCACAATACGTCACTTCATGCAACATAAGCTCGTCTTCACTTTACGATTCTCAAAATCCCATCATACTATCAAAACCATAATCTACTTATCAATACAAGTCTAATGATACCTATACTGAACTATTGTACTTTGGTTCTAAAAACAGCTCCAAAACCCTAAGCGGGTCCCACATATGAAAAATAAGTTTTCGAGACCAACCTAATGTTCACATATGAATAAGGAATCATAACCCTCAAAGAATGGGTGAAAACTAAGCATACTTTGGGCTAAAATCAGGCCGTAAGATAAATTGGAGTTTTGGGTCCAAATTAAGAAATTCAAGCATGAACCCAAGAAATTCTTACCTTAATCTTGAAGATAATCGTGATACAAGATGATAATTAATTTCCCAACTCACCCCCATAACCAATTATGAGTTATTACACTCATTTTGGGGTTTCTAGGTCTAAATGGTAAAGGTGAAATGCCCTAAATATGTCTTGGGGACTTTATATAGACCCTACAGGTATTCATGTTCCACAATCATGGTCCTACGGTCCTCGATCGTGTTACTCTTGATCACATACTATTGGCTGCAATCGCAGTTGCACCAGATGATAGAAAACTCAAAAATAAGTTTTTGACCCTCAAAATTCATTCAAAATCCAAAGAACATGATCCAATAGTGAATTTTGAGTATAAACTGCATTTCAAATCCATTGAAATAGTCAAAACTTCCATCAGAGATCATTTAGGCAAAAATTTGGGCCCATACCTATAGTTTCATCACTTTTCATAAAATCCACTCAATAGCCCAAAATAAGTTTTAGAGCCTTGGAACCTGAACCAAAGGTCTCCTTTGGTCTAAAATATACATTTTCGATGAGATGGAGAAGTCGGATTTATAATCAAAGGTCTTTCCAACCAAATGTGGGTCCCATACCTATTCTTTCTAATTTTTAACTTTTCGATCAATAGGTCAAAATGAGTTTAGTGCGTTGGGACCTAAACCAAAGGTCTTACTAGACTAAAATAAATATTATGGATCTGATGGAACAGTCAAAATTTGCATCTTAGATCGTTTCACTAAAATTTTTGTCAGGTGGCCATTTGGAACTAGTGAAAACTTTAAAATAGGGAATGACACTAAAAACTAAATAAACTACTTGATAATTGAACCATCGATCTAAGAAAGTCAAAAATAACTTGGGTAATCTATGGATATGTTCAAATAGTGAAGATAAGCATAATTATGGAAAATGACCTGGCGGGTCATTACACAACGCTAACATAGTTGTGGATGCCTTGAACTGAAAGTTAACTAGCCTGGGTATATTGACATATTTTTTGAATCGGGTGTAGCCTTTGGACTTAGAGGTTCAGTTTTTATCTAACAAGATAGTTTGGCTTGACATTTTGACACTTGGATATGTTTTAACATTTGTTAAGGCTAGGTATTCCTTGATGGAGTAGATTTAGGCTCATAAATTTGATGATGTTGGGTTGAGCATATTTTAGGATAAGGTTGGTTTTGTAAAGCCCCGAAAAATGGGTCCCGGAGCGTCACACGGTGCTTGAGGCTACGAGTAGTCCCAAGCTAACCCTTTGAGCCATTTTCATTCAGTTCAACACAAATCAATAGGATTTCCATAAATAACCCTTAAATATCAACAGAGTAATCATCATCCAAGAAAAAAAGAATTTCAGAAAGATAACAAAATATGACTTATTAGTCAACTCCCAACATCTATACTAGTCTGACAAGCCTCTAAGAAAATCAATAAAACCAACGAGCCATTGAGACATGCCCCAACTGACTCATACTCAGTTATCAAATGTAAATAATTTCGTGAAACCAAAATCAGACATCACGTCCTTGGAACATAAGGACTCACCACAATAGAGGATATTGAATAGCATGCCCAAAGAATCACTGTCAAACTTGGAACTGAGCACCTGAACCTACATTTTGAGAAAATGCAGCCCATATCCAAAGATGTGGGTCAGTACCATGGAAAGGAACCGAGTATATGGGGGTGTATGCAGTTGTATAAACATCATCATCATAAAAATTTATAAGAAATATACAGGATGTATGAAAGACACACATAGCCCGAAGAAAATCATCATAATCATGAGAGGATGAAATAATTACAATAACACATGTGAGTCATCATATAATTTGTCAATCACTTTCAGTTTATCAAGAATATGAATTCTCATAATGTAAATATCATTTAAATCTTTCGAAAGAATAACTTTCACAATTCCACTTTCAAATCACTTCACCATTCACCATAGACACAAGAAAATACACACACACTGGGAGATCCTATAACCGACATAAACCATGTGACCTACATGGAGTCTAACATACAACCCACGTTGGGGAGAGCCGTCCTATCCTTTCCATTGGAGTAGGACTATCGATATCAAATCCACAAAAACTAGTGATCACTATATAAATCAGCCTCAGGCTTACTCCTATGGGGGCATGTAGTTTTAGGGAAGTAAGGTCACTTTATACCTCCCACTCGGTGCAAAAGATTTCTCCCGGACTTAGCTCAGATCATTTCAAAGACAATCCACAACAAAACAATTTCAGTAATATATAAATATACATCAGGAACCATCATGCTTCTCATCTATCAAAATCAATCATGTTGTGGATTTCTTTCACACTCGAGTTCAAAACAACTCCATTAAGACCAAAAGGTCAAATCATTCAAAATATCTCAAATATTCAACATCAACGTGCTTATAACACACACTTTCTGGAAAAATTATAATTTTCAATGGGGATTCACGATCCAAATATCAAAATCATGATAAATATCATTCAAGATTCATGCTTTATATCTCCACACATATAAATTCATCTTCCAAAATCATAAACATCAAGATTTAATAATAATTATCATAAGATATAGGTTCATGCTTCAAATTCATAAAAATCAAATAAAAATCATGCCTTTGTAAAGAAAATTACTTTTGGGCACAAGAACGAAAGAGAGTTCTTGTTGAAAAACCCCATATACCTTGAATGATGAACTTTAGATCGATACTCATTTTTGAGATGTTAATTGTGCCTTTTGAATGATGGTTCTTGGAGTTCTTGAACTAGGAACTTGGAATCTTGAGTAAATTTGCAGAATTAATGGTGAACTTTGGAGGTTCTTGAAGTTGGATGTAGGAGCTTAGGGTTTTCTTTTTGAGGGAATTTGATGAAATTTAACATATAATTCTTCTAATAAGCTTTGGACGGATTTTGGGTGACTGGGTTTGACCAAAACGCCCCTAAAAATCAAAAAAATTCTCAAATATGTCCTTTGGTGGACCGTTTTGATAGTCTGAACTAGATGAACCATAACGTTTTACTCCGATATCCAAATTGGATGAAACCAATTTCATTAGAAAGAGGACTCTTATATCTTTTTGTTGATATATAGTATCTTACCCAAATCATTGTGTACGAGGAGTTATGATCGTTTGAAGTTGACCCAAAAATTTACTTTTGATAGGCTGAAGTAGATCGACCATAACTCTTTGCTCCGCTAGACAAATTGGATGAAACCAATTTCATTGGAAAAAGGACTCGCAGAGATTTCTATTGATGTATAGTAGATCACGCAGATCATTATGTACAAGGAGTTATGATTGCTTAAAGTTGGAGCAAAAATACACCGGTCCTCAGTACTTTTTCCTACATGTTTTACTGTTCACTACTATTCATGGTTCGATCAGAATGTTCATAACTCGTCGCTCGGGTGTCCTTTTGTATGATCCACATATCATTGGAAAGCTTATTTGACATCTACGTAATGGTGGGTCATAATCTATGACATTCTGTACGGAAAATTTATAATTCATTCTAGAAGATAGAACCCTACACGTTTACGCATAAAATTTCAACAAAAAATTTCCCGGGGTATTACATCATCCCCCCTTGGAAAAATTCATCCTCGAATGACGCTAGACATGCCAAGATTAGATAGGTAATAGAGATTACAGCTAAAACCTTTCGTTAGACTAATCACCACAACGTTTCTCACTCCGAATGCAACATAGAATGCATAAATTAAAGAAACTACAGCTGAACACATAATAAATGACAGTTGAACTGCTGCAACTTTTATCAAAAGTGCATGATTTAGGAAAGAATGGTACCTTCGGCTTGATCGGATTTTGCGGAAAATAGGTGCGGGTACTTAGATCGCATATCCGCCTCATCTTCCCAAGTTGCACCCTCGACAGATTGGTTTCGCCACAACACCTTGACCAAGGGAACTTTTTTGTTCCTTAGTCTTCGGACACTGAAATCAAGAATCTCAATAGGAATCTGATCAAAAGAGAGATTTTCTTGAATGTCAGCACTCATAGAGGAATCCACTACCATAGCATTGCTAATTGCTTTCTAAGCATGGAGACGTGGAATATTGGATGAACAGAGGACAACTCGGAAGGCAACTCGACCTCATAAGCTACCTTGCCAACACGACTAAGAATTTTGTAAGGACCAACATAACAGGGACTAAGCTTTCCCTTCTTTTCAAATCTCTTCACCCCTCTCATGGGTGAAATTTTCAGATACACTAGGTTACCAACTTCAAACTCAAGGTCTTTCCTTCTAACATCCGTATATGACTTCTGATGACTCTGCGCAGTTTTCAACCTTTTCCTAATCAACTTAACTTTTTCCATAGCCTCAAATATCGAATCAGGACCACTTAAAGCCGCTTCACCCACCTTGAACCAACCTATGGGTGATATACACTTCCTTCCATATAAGGCTTCAAATGGAGCCATGCCAATACTAGAGTAGAAACTGTTATTGTAAGCAAACTCTATCAACGGTAAGTGATCATCCCAACTTCCCTTAAAGTGAAGTGAACAAGATCTCAACATATCCTCTAAGGTCTGGATGGTCCGCTCAACCTGACCATCGGTCTGCAGATGAAAAACAGAACTCAAAAGCACTTGGGTACCAAGACCTTTCTGAAAAGCTTTCCAAAATTGCGAAGTGAACTGAGTACCCCTATCCAAAATAATAGACAAGGGAACTCCATGCAGTCTGACTAGCTCTCGGATATACAATCTAGCGTAATCCTCAGTAGTATATAAAGTATGAATAGGCAAGAAATAAGTAGACTTAGTCAACCTATCAACCACAGCCCAAATAGAATCATGATGGCATCGGAAAGGAGGTAAACCAATCACGAAGTCCATATTTATCTCTTTCCACTTCCAGGTGGGAATACTAAACTCTTCCATCATACTACCAGGTCTTTGGAGTTTAACCTTAACCTGTTGGCATGTTGCACACTTAGCTACAAATGCTGCTATATCTTTCTTCATGCCACTCCACCAATAGATTTCTCGCAAGTCCCTATACATCTTGGTGGCACCAGGATGAATAGAATATCGTGCACCATGCGCTTCAGCCATAATCCTATGTCTCAGATCATCAACATTCGGGACACAAAATCTATCCTGCAATCTTAATACACCATCTCCCTCTTGGGAGAAAACCTCTACTTTTTGTTCCTTGACTGACTCCTTCAGTCTGACCAAACTAGCATCTAAGTATTGCTTTTTCTTTAATTCCAAAACCAAGGAGGATTCGGAACTACTCTGAACCCCTATACTACCTTCAATAGAGTCAAACAACCTAACCCTAATCTAGCCAAACGATGTACATCACGAGCCGACTCTTTCTTACCTTCTACTATATGTGAAAGACTACCCATGGACACTCTACTTAGGGAATCTGCCACAACATTGGCCTTGCCCGGATGGTACATCACACTCATATCATAGTCCTTTAACAATTCTAACCATCGTCTCTACCTGAGATTCAGTTCTCTCTGGGTAAACACATACTGCAGACTCTTATGATCAGTGCAAATATCAACATGGACACCATACAAATAGTGTCTCCAGATTTTCAAAGCAAACACAACAGCAGCCAACTCAAGGTCATGGGTGGGATAATTTTTCTCATGGGGTTTCAACTGTCTAGAAGCATAAGCTATCACCTGACCCTTCT